>NC_051280.1:13764563-14064563 GCF_015220745.1 Sebastes umbrosus | reverse complement strand
ACTCTGGTGTTTTTAGACCTGCCCATCCACCCTGATCTCTTCCCTATGAAGCGTTTGTCGCTCTTTATACTTCCTGGTTCACAATTACGGGGATTACATACGAATTAATTTCGTGAGACATATACGAATTACAGTGAATTACTTTTCGTAGGTATAGCTACGAACTGCATGTGTAGTGTTAGCATGCCAACAAGCTGAAGATGGTGAACAGGGTAAACATGTATACTGTAATAGACCTGGATACGGCGTTGCCGCTCATTCTTACTTCCAATTTATACCAGTGAAAAAAAAACCTGCGGCCCAAAAAGCATTTCCCCCATAGACCACCATTATAAAAGGGACATGTAAAACTATTAATAGGACACCTTGAACTTAAAACAAGGTTCATTGTGTCTCCTTCTCTTATGAATTTCTGATCTATGGAGGTTTTATATTTGTAAAATATTCCTCGAGCCGAGAAAAGATAAAAAAAGGGGTTCATTATATATCTGTGACGTCATACGTCATCACAATGTAAAGTATAGGCCCAGCAGGAAATTGATGTCTCTTTAAATGTAAATTGTGAAGATGGAGCTGAATATGTATTACCCCCTTGAGGGGAGGGAGAGAACAATTATGATCGGCTCTCTCATTACACTGAGATGGTTCATTGAATTTCATAAATGAACTAATAGGAAGGAGCGTGATGTACATACAACCTGCCCTGAGGTTGTATAGCCATTAGAGGCGTATCAGTGGTAAAACATCAACAAACCTGAAATGAATTGTTCTTTTAGAGTTTGCTCAGTATTACTCAGATGTCTAATAGGGTGATTATTTTCTAGAAGAGAATTGAAAGTGAAAAGAAGGCAGCTTTTCTCAGTTGAATTCAAAGGAAGGGGGTAGGTTTTGCTTGGGGTTCGGAGTCAGTCGGCTGGAACTGCTGGACACGCAGATAGTCAGAGAGAGAGAAGGCGTACAGAGCGTACAGCTGTTATTATTCCACTCAGTAAGGATTGTTTGTTTTTCAAATATGCTGATTTGAAGGTTGTGGAGGTCATTGTTAAAAATTAAGTTTATGACCCCAGTTGGAGAACATGTCAGAGGCATGAAGCAAAGTTCAAGGTCAGGATTGTTATTCACATTAAGAATAACTTATGGCTGTTTATTGCTGGTTTAACAAAAATAACCAAATTTAAAACAAAAATCTACTCTATTGATTTATCCTTAGTTCCAATAAGCAAATGTTTTGCATTTAAATTTCAAAATGGTTGATGCTGAAAGTCATTACAATGCCAATATTAATGTTCAGCAGTAGCCAAGCTAGTAACGTGTCCATCAGCAATTTCTCAAGTTGGCATACTGCATACAACCCAAAAGTTTAACATCAGAAGACTGAGGAAAACCAGCAAATCTTCACATGTGAGAAGCTGCAACCAAAGAAGTTTTGGATTTCTTCTCCTTTTTTTATTACTTTAACTTTTATTGCATTTTCAGCTCTGGACAGAATATATCTTGTTCTGGGTTTTTTAACATTCCAAATAATCCTTGATATCACTGTATCCCAGGAGATGACTTTGTTTTGTGGTATCATTATTGGTAAAACCTTAAATAGATACAATTTAGATTGTACTAAATTCCATAGCATTGGCAATCCAACCAATAGTTGTTGAGACATTTCACTTAAAACTACAAATGAGAGCTTTATAGTGGAAAAGTCAGGGGATTACCAAAGTCAGTAGGATACAGTACATCTTCTGGAGACCATGAATGTGTGTACAAAATGTTATGCCAATCCATCGAATAGATTTTTTATGGTAGCGATACAGGTAAAACCATAGGATCACCAAACTCTAGGCAACATGAATATCTGTACAAAATGTCAATAGCAATCCATTCAATATTCTGGGCCAAAGTGGTAGACCAACAGACCTGTTGTTAGACAGAATGTCTAAAAATTACTAAAACGATTATCAAAATTGTTGCTGATTCATTAAAATTAATGAATTAAGGCCCTTCAACAACAGATTTGATGATTTCAACATCCAGTTTGATCATTTGGAAGATGACAAATAAAGCTTTGACTACATGTATGACTAGTAGCCTCATTGCACACATCTTAGCATCACACGATGAACAACAAATGGAAGGGGGTGAACTGTCAGACTATCTCGTCTTGTTTATCAGGGAATAGCACTGAATCTCTCTTAAAAAGCATTGCGCCGTGAGTGATGGCCATGAAGCAGACAGGCCAACAGAGACGGAGGAAGAACTGCTGGGTAACTTCTACTCACAGTTGTGTCTCTCAAGGCTTCCTGTTTCTCTTCATGCCCCAATGACACATTAAGAATAACTACAATTGTAGACCATGGATTTAAACACTTGCCTGTGTGTTTCCTGTCAAACCTCATAGCTGTACTGAAGTCAGTTTGGTGAGAGAAAATGAGCAAAAGGATGTGAGCTGCAAGTCTGTGTGGCCCTGAGGGGAACTAACAAGCCAAACATGGAGGATAGCGTGTCTGGATAATGAGACCATATTATACCACATTACACAGTGAAAAAGCAAGCGATGCTGTCACATTTTATAGGCACTTTATCCAAGTCATTTATAGCAGGTTGCTGCAATAACAAACAACTATTCCAAGGCTGACCATTATCTTTAAAACCAAGCAATTAATTTGTATCTATCCTGTGGAGTTTTATATAATCATACGATAATGCACGATGTCATGACCCTGGTGGGGCATATTTTTACATGTTGGGTGGGCGGACTGGCTCTCATAACAGCGCATCATTAATGTGCACAGTCAAGACGACTCAAACTAACTGCAAAGCTGCATTCTTAAGCACTCAGCATGTGTTGTTCATCAGATAATAAGATAAAATTTTATGTGAAATAAGTTTGACTAAATGTTCAATATAATCTGATGAATAAACAGGACTAAGATTAAATAAAAAAAAAAGATGACAAAATTAAGAGAGAAAACATTTTTACTAAAATTGAATGACTTTTTGGTGACTAAAACTGGACTAAAATGTTTTGAGTTGTTGTCGACTAAAACTATGAAGGATAAAAATTAGAAAAATGTCATGTCCCATGTTCACAACGTTAAGTTTCACTTTTATTTAAAAACGCAGTCATTTTAAGCCAAACCATTTTTTTTCCTAGACCTAACCATAGTAGTTTTGTTTCCTAAACCTAGACAAGTGTTTTTGTTTGAATTCACAACATTAACCACGTGTTTTCTTCGACCGTAGTGGAGCACCATAGTTTGATGCACTGGGCTACCCAGAAAGTGACGCCAAGAAGTCCTGACAAAGCTTCAGTATGTGACAAGTTGGGATGGGAACATGTTTGTAATTCAACACTTTCTGGGGGAAACATTGTTGCTGCACTGGATTACACTTGTTTTCCAATCCAGGAATTGTGACATCCTTATACTGCACAAAGTCCATGAGGGCGAGGTTGGGGTGGATGATTGAGATTCTTGTCCACATGATGTGACTATATGTTTAAGCAAATAAAACACCTGGTTAAGGTTAGAGAAGATTATGCTTTTGCTTGAATATTGAAGAAGTCAACACATCCACTCTCGTGCTTCATGTCACGTCTACTTCGCAAAATTTAACCAAGACCATGATCTTTTTCTAACTTTAACCGAGTGCTTTGTGTTGCCAAAAGACAACCTTGAAACTCCAGTCTGCAACCAATCATCCACCTTCAATATGTAGTGTTTGAGGAGACTTTTTTTCCCTGACTTTAGACTTGAGGGCATGCAGTGCCTCATTTCAGGCAAAACAAACATTTAGCTTGAGGGGAATGAAAAAGATGAATATATTTTAATACCTCAGCCGTTGAGGTAACTGAATGAGGTTACACTCAAAAACACATTTTTAAACTTTTGTCGAAAAGAAAAAAAACCTGTCTGACAATGAAAACACCGGCGGCAGTCACGAACCAGCGAGTGGCCTCAGCACTGCAAGGATTTCCAAGTGTTGTTCAATACCACTGAGACCTCTATTAATAGGTGCTGATAAGTTAGGCTAGCTCTCTTAGCAAGCAAGCTGCGTCCGTCTTTACAGTTTTGATGTGTGAAAAACAGCAATTTGGGAAGGTGGTGAGCTGGAAGGAATGGAAGACACCTACTAGGACAACACATTTGATTTGAATGAATAACAAACCCTGTATCCTGATAATTACAGTGTCATTTGGAAAAACAACATGTGACTGCCGACGCTTCATGTTTGAGATGAGGAATTTAATCATTTAAATGTTTTTAGAAAAACAATGGAATGTGTGTAACAATTTAGGTGATCGTTTATAAAATACCACTAATTATCATTGGACGATGATGGACAATCCATCGTTTCATTATTTTGTGCAAGGAAAACATGGAAATGTGGAAAAAGTGGGACAATAAACAATAAGACTGGGATTTGACTTACATGTCTAACTCAATACCCAAAACTAAAAGCTAAGATCTCCATCCTCAACCATAGTAACCATGGATGTGAGTGTAGACCCTTTTCAAAGCAGCCCACTTTACATGTCATTGCAGGTTGAACACAGGTGTAATGAATTGCCAGGGCAACACATTCTCACTCCCAACTCGTCAAATACTGCCGCTTGGTCAGTGTCCCTCGGCATCGGAGGCAGACGCACGGGGTAACCCTCTTGCATTACTTTTGGACGGACCAGGGACGGCGTGCCAATATACGCTCGTTACATGGATAGTGTCCTGTCAAAATAAACTTCCGTTTTCACAGGAAGTTAAGTTAAGGCAGCACGACCACTTAGGTAGGGTTAAGAAACGGTTGTGGTTGACGCTACGGGACTGACGATACCGACGAGTCACATGAATAACGACGGACAAAATAAGTCAACCCTACTTTTAGTTTCACACAGGATATGAACAACGGTTTCCTGGTTGAAAGGAGGGATGCACCGATACTGGATCGGATATCGGTGACAATGGGTCCAATCTATTCAATTCAATTTTACGTTTATATACTATATACTTTATATACTAGAATTTTAATTCCTGTTTAAATTTTGACTTATTTGTTACTGCATTAAAAAAGGTTAACACTTAAATGTAATTCCTGTTAATTTTGTAGATTTTTTACCAAGTTGCTGATGTAAGATTTAATTATTTTAATGAGAAAGAACAATTAAATAAATGTATATCTAAGGATTTATTAGTCACATTTTGTCTTACAAAGTCCACACCGGTATCGGATCTGTACTCGGTATCGGTCGATATCCAAAGCCCAGCTATCGCTATCGGTATCAGGAGTTGAAAAAGTCAGATCAGTGCATCCTTAATTGAAAGACTTGTGTTTTTTTTACCCATCCACCACTACTCCCACTGCCCTGAGTGGACTTTCACGCTATTCATACTACTTCACTTGCTCCGACCGTCGAAAAAACTGTGTTTTTTCCCATGGAGTTAACTGAAAGCCCGGTTTGTCACATGCTCTTGCTAAAGGGTGCCTCCGTGCGTCGATTTCACAATCGGCGGTATTTGGCGAGTTAGATTGGGTTGGCTAGGGCCCTGGTATTGTGCTTGCTGGCTCACTGGAATGGCTGTAACACAATAAATGGAATGGGACCATGATTAATTTGATCGATTATATTGTACCTGTGCTTACCCTGCTATTACATGTCAAAGTGGCTGCTGTGAAAAGGGCCTATTGTATAGTGGTATGTCTTGTACTGTAGTGTATTTGTGGATGTTGAGCCAGTGGTGTGTGCAGCCATGGGGGGGTTGGTGGTGGTGATTGGACCCTCTGGGGCACTTGGTGTTCAATGGCTAGTGAAATGTTTGCTACACACATGCTGACCCGAATTTGCTGACTGACTAACCGCTCAGCGTGGACAAGTGGATCAAAGGTTTTCAAGGGGGTACATACACTGCAGGGGAGGTATTTTACAGAAGATTTTGGTGAAATCACTGGAGAGTAAAATAGCACCAGTTATAACAGCCAGAGGTGAGTGATTCTCTGCATGAGAAACAGCACATGGGAAGTCAATCACACCAGCAGGATGAGCGTCTAACATGAGATGTTACATGGTTTGAGATTTTAAACCAATACATCAAGTTTTAATTGTGCTCTTTGTACATGCAAGTCCCTGTATGCATTTTAAAGGTAGAAATATGGGTTTCATATGATTCCTCCACAATTGAACTATGGGGACATATTTAGACTGTTGTCACACTTGAGTGGTAAACATCTGTGAGTCATTAGGTTATGCTGACGGTACACAAGAGTAAGCTTTTGACAAGCGAAAGGATTTCTTTTGCACTGCTTGGGTAAATATTCGTAACTTCTTAAATCCAACCAAGGTTGTTCTCATACACTGTTCATAGTCTACAAAAAGTAATGCACTGTAATTTGTATATATCCGACAAAATCAATTAATATGTAATCCACAATTGTGAACCAGAAAGTATAAAGAGCGACAAACGCAGGGTGAATGGATGGATCAATAAACACCAGACTTTTGCCCAGGAGACCACTGTTCATGTCCAGTGTGAAACCAGAAGTCAATGTTGATTTATTTGTCACATTACTTCTGCACTTAAGTAGCGCCACTTCCAGAGCTATACCATGATATTTTCCTAAACCTACTTCAGTAGTTTTGTTTCCTAAACCTAACTAAGTTGTTTCCTGTGAAGACGGAAGTTTATTTTGAAAAGAGGGAGCAGAAATTGACATGCACATTGCATGTTGCTGGACATTTGAAGGAAAACGCATGAAAAATGCTCAACAACTCTTCGTAAGATATCATACAAACCGTTGTATGAGTTGTAGTACGTTGATCAGTTACACAACCACACCTCCCAACAATCTACATCACATCGGTCACTTTTTTCACAAAAGATTTGTGCCCACGTATCTGTCCTCCAGTGTCACTAGTGGCTCTTGAACAATTTTAATAAGAGATTTATCTTTCCAATAAAGCGTCTAAATTATTGCAACTACAGTAGTATGTAGGCGTTAGGTGTTTCCTCACACATAATGATAAAAAACAACAAAGACGCACTATGCATGAACTTCGAGAAAGCTGCCATTTTCATGTTTGACTGTGACGCAGATCTCTGTTTATTCACTGCTCTATTTCAGTTTCATGTTTGCCTTGGACAGACGAGGTCATGTTGAACAGACTCGCATCTAATTTCAAATCGAGCATCAAGCTGTATCCCCAACGCCGCAGCAGCTCTTATCCTCTCTCTGAACCTGATACACACCAAGGCGCCGATATGTCTCTGACTTTATTAATCCTGATAAGAGAATCAATAAAGTTCTATTGTACAAACAGCGATCCTGACTTTGAGCTGTGTTGACTAGACTGGTACACAGTGTGCTGACAGGACAGCGCCTCTGTGACAATGAACAGAGACACACAGGGATGAGATGAGGTTACTAAAATAAGAAGTGTGATTCACTGAATAATTACTGTTAACTCTGAGAGAGTCTGAATGGAGAAAGCACACAGGTCACACAGATACGGCTCGAATTTGAAAAACTGACACGTTGGTGTTGATATCGTTCATCTATATTCCATCTAGTCTGGCCCGAGGCTTGACAGAAAACGCATCACAGTGTTAGTGGTAGTGACAAAGAATGACCTCATACTACATCTAACAATTCAACTGTGGCGGTGATGTGCATTTCATGTAAACCAGAGAACTGAATAAATGCACCAAAAAAAGGGACACAGGAAGGTTTAAAAATGCATAAACCTCTTAAGCCACTCTGCACAGATATTAATATTTATATAAGCTTGAAGAAATGGAAAGGAATTTACAGCCCCTCACCTGAACAGGCCTGTGTAGTCTGTGAAACCTCAGATTTTTCTAACAGGATCGCAACATTTTGCTGACATTAAACTTAGAGGTTGATTTTGAAGTACTACAGAAAAGACGCAAGATAGAGTTTATATCCCCCTAGTGTTCAACAACTGGGAATACAAAGCACAGGGGCTTGTCTTGAAATATAACACTAGCTCACCTTAAGGTGGGCTAGTGTTATATTTCAAGACCATGCTTTTCAAATATGCAGGCCTGTAGCATTAAATGTTTAGCTCTGAGACATTCCAAGGAGGCAAATGGAGGACAATCTATTGATAGTCCCATAGGTCAGATACTGTATGTGGCTTAATAACACACTTCCAGTTAGGTTTTAGTTTGCAAAACATTGAGCTGTAGCTTCACACTAAATGATTTTTCTTATTTCAGACTCTGTGTGTAACTGCACCGTTTTAATTAACACCTGCCCGTGTGATGTTAAGGCCTACTTCTATTCTTAGTCTGACCTATTTTATGATTTTAATTTTTTATTCTTCCGTAGCTGAAAATGGGCACTGCTAATGTGACCCAGCAGAATGAAGACACTCGCCTCCAGTGTCACTTTACTGTACAGTAAAAACATGCAGCATCCCGTGACTTAAGTATGAATTATGCAATTAAGAGTTTTGTAAAGGCTTCCCTACTGTCCCACTAATGCATTCACACCTAATACAGTGTAGTTAACAGACTGAATGTCCTTACAATTTAACATGGACAATTCTGTCTTTGGGGAAATAAATCAAATCTGCTTTTTTTTTTTGTCCATTGTGTTTTGTCCATGACACAATGAAATGGCTCACAAAATGGTATATGAATGGCACGGTAATTTGTAAGTCACTTCATGTCCAATAACAACGCCTTTGCTGCTTATGGCTCGTCATGTGTACGCCATGTAGTCTGTACTGACTGCAATGCAAACACATAAATAATAAATATGCTCTACTCGGAGCTAGCGATGCAGAATAAATAGTGAGAAAGACCGCTTATGGTGGGTGGAAGGGGAGGTGGATTGGTCCAACAAACAAAAGACTTTCAAGACTATTGTCAGTGTCCCAAAGTGTTGAAGTTACGTTACGTTAGTGACGTTAGTGACGTTAGTGACGTTAGTGACGTTTGTGACGTTAGTGACGTTTGTAACGTGTTTTCCGTACTTATGTTACATTGTTTAAGTTCGTATTTTACTTAGTTTATGTAGATTATTTTAAGCCCAACCACCCAAGTGTTTTTGTTGCCTAAACCTAACTGTGGCCATTGATGTAGTTTTATTGCCTAAACATAACCGCAACCATTTCACTGTAACAACGTGACGTTATCATGTTAAAATGTTGTGATATTTATACACTTTCCATTAGATTTGGTTGCAAAAAACATGATAGCAAGCTATGCATAACATTCAACACACATACTGTATCATTCATTTAATATATTGAGGTAAGTGATTAAGCCTGTTTCCCGAAATGTTGAACTATTCCTTTAACATAAACCCTGCCTCCTCTCTGAACCTATACCTCAATGACTGTAAGGGTCATAGACTCGGTTTTTGGTACATGCAGTTAGTGCATGCTAATGCTAAGCAGTATGCAATGTTTAAACACATCCCGCTGCATCAACCTCCCCAAAGACTCCATGCTGGTATGCATCGCTGCCATAATCTACAGAGACATTAACATGATCAAAAGTTCATTTAAAAACTCCATACAGCAAATTTACATCAGCCTCTTATAATTCCTGCATGATTCCTGTGTTACAATCGATCAGAGAAAGCTAAACCAATCAAGTCTGCCTCAGTGGCTCTGACACAAAATGCCATGATGCAAAAAGTCTATTATCTTCCGCTACAGTGAGAAAGCTGACAGTCCCAAGACACTGCAGTCAGTGCATGAAACGAGCTGTAAAATACTTTCAGTCATGTGACTGCACGGTGGACAAACTGTAAAACCCATTGTAGTCTTCCCTGCTTTATTCCCTGCCTGAAACCTCTTTCACAATGTAAAATACAATGACACTGAGAGCTCTAATAGGCCCTCTTCACAGAGGACATTTTGACTTGTCATAGTAGGAAAAGTACAGGTGTACATAATGAAATTAATGATGGCTGAATTTCATGTAGCGGCTTTGATTTCAGGGTCCTGGTATCATTGGGGTGACCAGGTGTCCCACCTTACGAGGGACTGCAGAGCATTTTTATCCCTTGTCCCACCTCCCACATATTGAGACGATGTCCCACATTTTCATTGGCTTTAGTTTTCAAAAGTCAAACCACTGCAGGACAGACGCTTTTTTAAAATCTAGCTTTTATCCAATAGCTGTGAAGAAAGCAGGGAAAGCTGTCATCACGGCGCTGTGTTTGCTGTCAAACTGCGCACACCTGGGTCAAGTGCAGGTCAACATTTCACCGTCTTTGCTACGCTATGCCTAACGAAGAAAATTGCGAGTCACCGCAAAGTCACAATCTATGCAGATTTAGGCGGAATATGATGGAAACTACCACAAAGAAAAGGAAGAGCAGCTACAGCAAAGACTGTGAAACTACTTATAAGTATTTATAAGCCGGTGGAAGGCCATTCTCAAGAGTTTTTTGTGAAATTTGCCAGTTATTTTTCCATTTCACAGAGGGGGAATACGTCATGAAGCGACACAGTTCATGTGAGTCTCACAAGAAACGTAAGGATCAAAAAGAGATGTGCAGATCTATGGATGCATTCGGACAAAGCGTAGAGATGTTACAAGATAAGGGGCAGAATAGAAATGTTTATTATATAAGTTAGATAGATATTATATCAAAATTGTAGACTACATCTCAGCCCTGGTAACGTGTCCCACACTAACATACTCTTCGTCCCGTATTTGGTTTGTTGGGATCTGGTCACCCTAGGTATTGTGCATGCTGGCTCACTATCACCCTCACTGGAACACATTGTTGGTGTTATAAGGAACACCTGTGCTTTTCCTACTATGACAAGTCAAAATGTCTGCTGTGAGAAAGGCCCGTTCACAAGGGAAATCAAAGTATTTGTTCATGGTCCAATCTGTAGTAAAAGTAACACTTTTAATAATAATTACCGTACTCATGGGCCCTACACAACTGCACAAAAACATCTGTCACCTGTGTCACTCCACCTCAGAGCTGCAATCTGTTCAACAATGTGACTTAGTTTTCCTGAAAAGAGTTATTTTTTCTTTGAATCCTGCTCTCATTCTTTTCTATTTGATTAGTCAAACCTGTTAACAGCAGGGGGCATTGTGAGCACCAGCAGAGCAAAAGGTGAATCAATACAGTGAGAGGAGACTATAGGCAGACAACAGTGTCTGTGTGTGTGTGTGTGGGGGGGGGTTAGTGGGTAATGACACTGCACCTGAGTCTATTACAGAGATAACATCTGTGAAAAGTCTTGCCTCGCACACTCTTACACTGTCGCTCTGAACCCTTACGCTGGGTGCATTACAGGAGGTATTTTCTGATGTTATTTTCTGAAATGAATGCTGCAATTTACTGTTCTCACTGTGTCAACAACTTCATCGGTCTTATGATTAATACACGAGTTACATAATGTGACAATGTCTGTGTGGTGGGTGCTGTTCTCAAAACTGTTGGCCAACACAGATTGGATATGGAATTGCTCAGTCGTTCAAGCCAGCAGATAAAAAAAACATACCTTCAGCTTACTGTTGAAAAAAAAAACAAGTTTAAAATGTTATTTTTGTTGAGAACTACAGATAGCGCCATGCAGTGACTTTGGCTGCAACTTGGTGTCGAGACTTGATGTCGATGTGAAGCTGATTAAAAGACAAACAGCTGACTCCAAACCAGAGTCGGTGCTCCAAACCACACATTAAATATTATTTGAATACAGAACAGTCGCCATCTCCATCAGGTCACCATCACAACCAATAGGCTGATGAGCTCTATGATGACATGCGTGGTTTAGCTCAATGCCATAAATAAAATCAGCCTCCTGAAATGTCTGTAGGCTAGATTCAGCACAACATATGTGATTGGCAGAGACCTCGTGAACTCAAGTCTGCACCAGATTAGGTGGCCGGAGAATGGTGCTGCCTGGTTGACAAGCCTGTGTGTTACAGAATAACAGACTGCAATGCATTCTGGTCTGCTAAAGCTGTTGTTCATGACTGCCTGTGATGGATTTCTTCTTTTTATGATTGAATTATGTCTCTGGTTGTTGACCATTATTGCAAATAGGGCAGCCCCCTCTTAGTCGATTAATCAGTCGTTTTGGGCTTAGTCAACAAAGATTCATGAATCAAAAGTCAATTAAATCCAGTGTTAGTCGAGGACAGCCCTAATTGCAAATTCATATTCCCTGACACTGCATTTTGCCACCGAAGGTTTTTTTTAAATATATATTTCTTCTCCATAAAACTGCATTACAAATATCTCAACATTGTCCAAGTTTTCCTATATCTGATTGAAGAATCAAACCTATAAGAACCAAGAATTATAATCACATATCACTGATGTCCTTTTGATGAACAGCACACATGTGATGCAGCTGTTCCAGTGACACAAGGTGTAATGATCATTGAGATTCACTGTCACCACATGCTCTCCATTAGAGCAGAAGGGGGATTCAACAGACCAATTTAACATGACACATCATCTACAGTGCAACTAAGACGTTTGCTGAATGCTGAATGTTGCATTTTCACCCAAAAAATTAAATTGTACTTTTACAGCCAGCACATCTGGCTGTGTTGTGCTTATTAAAAAATAACAACAACAAAAAAAACTTGTAAAAAAATATTTTCATCCAAAGAAATGCAGAAAACAACTTTTGCCATGCCAGCTAAAACATCTTACTGGTTGTGTTGTACTTCACCCCGTTGATGTACTCAGGGCAGGGTCTCTCTACAATCCTCCCGGTGCTGCTCCGCGGCCAGCAGGTTCCTATCTCATCCGTTGTGGCATTGCAATAGAAACCTTAATAATAAAAGAAAAAGCGCACGATTATAGTATCCAAGACGCAACACCTCTCAATACTGAACAAGAAAAAAAAAAGGAAAAAGGAACTCCATCTTACCATCAGTGCTCAGAAATGAAAATGAAGCGTTTTCCAAAAAAGTGTCTTGGAGAGCATCAATCAAACTACAATTCAGGTCCCCGAGCTCTCCGAACATGATCTGATACATGGGATCTTCCATAGTGCTGCTGCTTTAAATAATGTGAGAATAATTCCAAGTCCGAGCGGAGAGACTGTCACACTGAGCCCAGCGGTGTTTCATGGGCTTGTGAATGTGAATCGGAGCAACAGTAATGACAAGTAGGGAGCCCAGTGCTCTCCCGCTGGGAGCGGCGCGCACTGGCCAATCAGAGGCGCGCATTCGCTCATCCATCCACGTGCTGCAGCAACCCGGTGAAAGGCAGCAGGCACACCGGACTGACAGACTGACAGACTGACAGAACATTGTCACTCTGACAGATCCCACACACCTGCTGCCCACCTCTGGAGTTTATTTATGGGCTCAAAAGTGGCTGCTTTCAGATTGAGACAGCCTTTAGAATATACAGTAAGCGTTCAGACCTGTTGATGGCTGTGGATGTAGCCTGAATGTGTTCACCGTTATCAGGCTATTAAATAGGTGTTATCAGTTGCTATATAAGCCCCATAGATGTGGGTCATTAGGGGCCTACTACACAAAGTGAAAGTGAAATTTAAAAGCAACACGTCCTAACATGTTGTAAAACTGAATTAAAGGGACTGTTTGTAAGAATCAGAAATGTTTGTTAATTGCGACACCTTAAGTCAACGAAAGTCAGCGCCGGGCTTGCGCTTGTGCTTGCTCTACATAGACATGAACGAGCATCGCTCAAAACAGTGAGGCGACACACGTCAGCTAAAACCACAACATCACTCTATATTTCACCTGTAGTCCAAGTATCCCTTGGAATTACATCCATATTGGACAAATCTGCACCTCACAATTTACATTCAGTGCCAACACTTAGTGATCCAGTTATGTGGCGAAGTAGGAAACTGGTGTGTGGATCCCAGGGTTGTTGCAGGTGTAGCACATTCATTTCATGCTTAAGACTGGCGTTAGTATCCCACCACAACCTGTAATTAATGTTATTTTTATTAACCGTAACCACAATATTTCCCTAAAGCCGCTTTAAACCCACACAGGTGTTTTCAGTTAATCTGGCTGATTAGAGCTCTGCTCAGGACTGTGTGGGTGTGTACAGACTAACTGAGTGGCATCTTCCTGAGTCTCCTGTTACCTTTGTTGAACCTGTTAGGGCGGGACAAATTACACTTTTATCATTCTTTTTGGTAAATGAAGATTTGTGACCCAATGAATTCCCATCAAAGCTCTGGCCCCCCTTCAACCTGAGCAGATGTCTAATCAGGCAGGAGAACTGACAACACCTGTGTGGGTGTTCAGCAAACACAGGACTTTCAACCAGGGGACTGGTGTTCGATACCGCTGTTCGTGTCCCTAAGTTTAACCCTAACCCTGTTGAGTTATTTTGAAGTTACGTTAGTGACGTGTTTTCTGTACTTATGTGACATTGTTTACATATGTATTTTACTTAATGTAGGTAATGATGTCGTTAAAGCTTCAGTATGCAAAATATTTTGGCATCATTGGGCAAAAAATCCACCTTTCAGCATATATTGTAATTCAAGTGTTCTGAGAGAAAACTAGGCTTTTACACCTCCTCATGGCTATGTTTTCAGGCTTTAGAAAATCTAGCCAGAGACAGGAGACTTTGGCCAATCACATGTCATTTCAGAGAGAGCGTTCCTATTGGCTGTGCTCCGGCTGGTGCTTGGTATTCCTCAACTGATCTCAACATGGCTGCTGGGTCACAAACGTACTCATTTTACAGCTAAACAGTACACTTCAAGATGTTTCTGAAACAATTGAGGCAAGAAATAGGCATTATAGTAACAGAATATTGTTTAATATTTGATCAGCGCTGCCTAGTTTGACCATTTGATCGGAGTTTGCGAGTGATTGACAGCTGCTCAGAGATGGCAGACTCCAGCTCGGCTCTGATTTGTTGTTTTTATACAGTCTGTGAAATCTTGCAGATGCCATTAGGCACATGATGTTTTTTTCAGATTACCTGTCTCATGCACTATTCTTAGGATATAGTGACCGTTTTATAAAAATAACTTTTTGTTTATCAGATTTGCTGCAGTGGGTATACTTCTACCCACTGCAGCTTTCCTCGGCACACAAAAGCCTAAAATGTGTTATTGTGACACGCAGAATGTCCTTAAAATTGCGTGCTATTTAAACACCTTCCCATGAGATCGGGTTGCAATATATGTCGTAAACACAGTCTTTTCCTAACCTCAGCCATAGTTGCCATGTGCCTAAAGCGCAAAAAGTAAAAAATGTTGGCATTGGACAAAATGGAAATCATCTAATATTGACGTTCTTGTATACACTAAAAGTTTTCTAAAGCCAAAGGCTGATGAGCTGACTCATAAACGTGACATTGAGATGTAAAATCTGAGTTTTGACCTCAGACAAAAAAGTGCGGCTCTGGCTTTGATGCATCAAGCCCTCAGACTGTACCTTGGCGACAAGCACTTCGTCATTGCATTTTAAAAAGACCCGGTCCTTAACCTCTGTGGTTACAGTTTGGCTAAGTGTAGGCAAGCTGGTTGGCTATTGTTAAAAGACTCAACATTGGATGCAAGCCATGTTTTCTGGTGTCAGAGTCAGACACTTCATACACCCAACCACCCACCTCACCCTCCTCCCTAAGTGGTTTTGTGACATTAACACAGCATCATGCTCTTTCCACCTTTGTTTCTGAGACAGGACAGCAATTATTTCCACAACCATAAAAGGTTGGTTGTCCGGAATACACAAATAAAAAATGTATTTAAGCATTTGAACAAATGACAGACACTGTTGTTTTTTGAGGTGAGGGCTCCTTTGAAGACAAATAAGATTTGTTCACAGGCTACCTGTCAGCAATGCTGAAATACAAGCAAACTAATTTAGTGTGACTGCCCTAACTTAGCATGACTCCACACACTCAGTCGTCCATTCTTCTTCAATGGAGCGGAGCCTGATTTTACTCTTCAGTGACAATAGCTTTAAAAAGAACGAGAGACGGATAAATTGCTTTCCCCTTTAACATAATAGGTCTATTTGTGATTTTAAAATGTGAAAACAATTATGACCATAATGAAAATTAGCATGTAGTTCAGCACTCTAGACACTTATCATTTTCCAAAAAACTGCAAATTACGATAAGGTTGAGTGACCCTCCTCTTTAACAATGAACTGTTGTAATCACTTGAGTGCACATTTAGCTGGGTGTACAGTTTGTCAGCCTGCCACCAACCCCAACCACCTACCTGTAACTTTGTTTCATTTAACAGTTTCAGTATGTGTCACATGGAAACTAAAACCCTTCGTCATACTGTAGGATGCAACACAATAATACTCAGTGGATCAAATGGATAAACGCTTGTTAATATAGCCAGGCATTGGGATTCGACATATGAATATTGCCCTGCAGAATTTACAGACCAGTTAGTCTCTGTCCTTACACATTTTGAGACTGTCAATCTTGAAACATTGTCTAAACCCACCACCTGCCTCCTTGACCCCTTACCATATTTAACTTTTTAAACATCTCTGATCATTTCTGGGACCGACCATTGCTCTATATTGTCAACTTGTCTCTTACGACTGCATGTCCCCACTAGCTTCAAGACTGTCGTAGTTAAACCTCTGCTTAAAAAATCTCTAAATAATTAGCGACCTTCCATTGTTTTCTAAAATACTAGAAAGAGTGGTGTCTGCACTTACTAAAGTTGTCAATGATCTGCTCCGAAACATGGATTCAGATTCCACCTCTGTGCTTTTACTACTGGATCTCAGAGCAGCTTTCGAACACTATTGATCATCGTATACTCCTTGACCGATTGGACAACAAACTTGGCATCTCTGGGCTTGCTCTTGCATGGTTACAATCTTATCTATCCAAAAGAACGCAGTGTGTTTCTTTTAATAATACGACATCAATATACTCTGAGGTGAAATATGGCATACCCCAGGGCTCTGTTCTTGGCCCGCTGCTCTTCTCCCTATACATCGCACCTTTTGGCCAAATTACACATAGTCATGGAGTTAATTTCCACTGTTACGCTGATGATACACAGCTGTATGTGCCTATAAAGGTAGAGGATCAATCCCAAATTACTTATTAGAGGCCTGCCTGTCTGAAAAGCTGGATGTAAAGCAATTTCTTGCTCCTAAATTCAGATAAAACTGAGATGCTGGCCCTGCTCGACATAGACATCAGTTTGAGCAAGTAACTATTAGTATAACTGTGTGATATCCCAAAGTTCGACAGTCAAGGATCTTGATGTTACGTTCGATTCAACTCTTTCTTTTGATCAGCACATTAAAGATATCTCCAATATCGCCTTCTTTCACCAAAGCAACATCGCTAAAATCAGGTCATCCATGGTTGATGCAGAGATTCTGGGACCTCGCTCTGCCTCTCCTGGCTGTTGGTGCCTCATTCCACGTGACAGACCTGGACCTCCATCCTCGAGGAGATTTAACCTCTCTATTAATTTAATTCATTCCAAAGTGGCTTATTGGAAAAAATCCTGTCCTCTCTCTGGGTTCCATGGTGGAGAGGAGGTTGTGTTGCTCACATAAAATATACAAAATTATGCCTCCAAAACGTTAAGCCTGTCAAATGAAAAGTGACTAGTCTCGTCCAGACATGTGCCTCATAACAGAGTCTAATAACGTGGCTGTTTACCTGTTAAATTTGAGACATGACCTTTTCACCAGCGTGAGGCTTTCTCTCTGAGCTCCCTCTCAGCTTCCACATGCAGCGCTCAATCTCATCTCACCACCCCGTGCTTTCAGATCACGTCCTCATAGATCTGTACAACACCAGTGCCGAGTCCGGCATCTAAATGTTGACTTGACCATGTGATGGACAATGTTATAATTGCCCCCGGCTATTAATAGAACACCAAAAAGTTAATGAATTCTCACAGCACCTCCTCTGTACACGGCTCTCAGTGACGGGAGGAGAAAGGAATGTTCTCATCACTGTTCTGTATCTAATTAATGCTGATGGAAAAAATATATTCTTACATGAAAAGAATATTTCTATATTGTCTTATTGTATGCTGTTACACAATGCATCTGAGATTATGATTTATGTATGTAAAATTGGGGATCACCCGAAGACATGTTATTGTCTGAGGGACAGTACGAAAGTTATTGGGGTGGGGAGGGAGGATGAATCTTTGGACCATCTTCTTGACTTATTGACCCAGTATCTCAAAATAATATATTTATGGTCAACACAAAATAGTGAAAATAATAATAATTTGGAATGAAGAACTGCTAAACAAAAAGCAATAACAGCCACCAAAATATTCAACAGGGGTGAAAGTAGGTCGGTACGGTACGCTGCACTAAAAGATTCAATGTCCGTACGCAGTACCGACAAGAGGAGACAGCAGCTGCATGCCAAAACCCACAAACAACCCATCGCTCATGATCTCATTTCCAACGAGAAAACACAACTGCTAACATCTGGTCAACATTACAGTTAGTTACTTCCGCCAAAGAGGTTATGTTATTGTTTCGGTTGGTCTGTTTGTTTGTATTAAGGTCCTTTCAGATGGGGAGCGACACTCCACCTGCGTACCCGCTTGGATCCACGGGGTCTGACTGCGCTCCTCAAGCATTCAAGCGCTCCGCGAGTAAACGCCAGGCGCTATGTGTGGCAACCGTGGAAACGGCACCTACTGTAGGCTATGTATCCCTGCCACTGCAACTGTGTGGTGTATCAAATATCCCTAATCACAGCTCGATTTGTTGACACATGTGGCAATGCTGTTTCACTTTCATGTTGTTTCATTAAGAGATAAGGCATTCGTTCTGCATTCATGTGGTGTCGCAATAATCGGAAATACGAGTTCCTGAGGTGAAATTCATGTGAATGCCCCCAGTCAGAACAACAACTCAAAACTTGAAAAGTTTTGTCCACATTTACAAATTATTCTGCAGCACTTTCACCATTTAAATAAATAATTTGCTATACATGATATCAAGTGCTACTAATTTCTTTATACACCATACAGGCATTGAATTGTGTGTTCAGGGATGCATGAAGCTGGGGGTGGGAGGAGAATAATATTAAGCGATGATGGTTGAGGTAGCCTAGTAGTACCGGCAAGAACTTCAACCTACTTTCTCCTCTGGTCATGCCCTTGGTGTGTAACGGCCTTCGGTCTGCAGTGATTTAACATTTAACTGAAAAAAACACAATCTTACCCTAACCTAAACCAAAGTGCTTTTGTTGCCTAAACATAACCACAGACGAAGATCCAGCCATTTGTTTGTACATTTGTACATCACAATGTAATTGGGAAGAAAATTTAGAACCATTGGTAATTTCTAGCAGACCAGATTGGAAAAAAAAACAATAAATACACAATGAGGAAAAAGTTAAAAGGAAAGTTAGACTCCCTCCCCTCAGCCAAAAAAAAACGTATAAGTACCCTCCTTTCCTTTCCCACCCTCCCCACTAATAATGTTCAGACAGCCGCTAAAATATGTCCATTAAATTACAAACACTATATCAATTTGAAGAGAAAAATCTAGGAGGAAAAAAAGGAATTCAAAATATGTGCATTATTTAAACCGTAGTGTTTTCAACTACAAAAACTACAAATTTGAATTTCAGTTTGATTTATATACTTTTCTGCTAACTTAATTTGGGCATAAACAGAGTCTTTCCATACTTTTTGCATTAATATTATATGCTTTGAACTCAAAATTGCAGTCTTATCGCTAGAGGGAATTGTAAATCGCAATAATGAGGATCTGCTTGAAGAGCGCATTTTGGATCAAGGGAATAACAATGTAATTTTCTCCTTACATGATACATGCAGTGCGTTTTCATGCTTTTAGTTATTTCTACCCTTTGTTTGAACAACAGAGCGTTCACTAAGGATGTGGGATATTTCATCAGGGTTGCATGAATCTAAAGCTTGCATCGATGAGCCTCAGATGTGGGAGCCTGTGTATCTCCAGACCCAAAGACATTTAAGCCTAATCCCACATAACTCAATTTAACCATGGTTTGTGTGCTGATTTACAAACGGGTGTTGATTTTATGTGGGATTTCTCCGGTGATTCTGAGCCTTTAAGGGGCTTGATTCCTCACTGTAAGTACAGGCTGCAGATAAGAAGCCAGTTTCATGATGACTTATCAGATGTACAGTGGACCGAGATTTAACTTGTGATTATTATTGGGTTTTCACTTGTTCTTTTTGAGGCTGTTGACGTGGTTACACACCAAATCAATCACTGGAAGTAATGAGACATTCCTGTTGTGGTCCCTGGCATGGTGAAAGCCGTTTGAAGGAAATCCTTGAAACCCGTTGAGTCTAGTTGACCTTATTCCAATGAATTTAATTTCTGCAAGTGGGCCTTTTTCGCACAATAAAAAAGGCACTTTTTCTCCTTTGGCTGGAAAAGGCAAAGCCAAATCTCCAAAGAATGAGAATATGAGCTCATGGAAGAGTGGCTCACAGCAAACCCACTGCAGAGAGGCAATGGGAGGGGGGAGCACAAAGTGCACCTTGGAGCCTCTGAAGAATCGAGAATAATAGGCCTTATGAGACACAACAAAACAATACCATTGGCTAAACAGAACAAAATGTCACATTGATATTGTGTAAAATATAAAAAGCCAATACCAGCTGTGCATTATACAGCACGCTGGCTGGATTTGATAAAGCTTTAACACGATTCCCTAAAGTATAGAAGGGCAAAATGATCTCGTGAGTCAGCCAGAGAAGCTTGGCATGACTGCGGGCATTTGGTATGAGTTAATGGACTCCATGAAATGACAGCTGCCGAATAAATATCCTCATGCACACAGTGGTGCAGGCCTCAAGGTGACTTAATGGAAGCTCATAGTGCCGTTTGACAGTGCAGCTCAGCAGTCACATACCGAGCCCCGTTCAGGTGGCACAAGTGATAAGCCCCGCTCATTTGGCAGAGGATGTGAGGCAGTCGACTCCAGTCTGTCAATGCCCTCCTGCCTCCAGACACGACCCACTCCTCTGAGTCACTGTGCCACAAAACTACATATTCAGCAGTGGTTAAACCCTCCAGTTAAACCAGTACGGTTTTAAAAAGACCTTCATGTTAAAAGACTGTAAATGACCTCTATGGAGGCTGAGGCAGGCAACATGTACTGCAATCAATATGCTAAACCAAATTACTGGTATCTTTGCAAATATCTGCCCACATTGCACTGCGAACGCTGCTTCCACGCTGAGCCAGGGCGAATGCTGTGTGTTATTATCACTGTCCATGCATTATGAGGGGTGAATGGAAATCCCATATCTTCAAAAACATTGTTTGCCAGAGTGGGCTGAGCTCAAGCGGAGACGCTGCAAAACCTGCTGTTGCACCGTAGATAAACACACAGCTTCGTACTGTTGATGCTGCCTTTGTGTTTCGCATTACTTTGTTGTTTTCGTAATCTTTCACCTGGCCACACTGGGAGTAAGAACACAACTCTGAATGCTAATGACCCTTGTTATAGTGCATACATTAAGGGGAGACACTACAGATGAATAGGGTAAAAAATAACTAATAGTCTTAACTTCCCGAGTTGATCACTTATATTAACACAATTATTTTTTTGTATTAAAAGTTCTCTGAAATTTGATGTTTGAATATGCAAATGAGGCATTATTTTATTAAAGGGACTATTTGTAACTTTCAGAAATGCTTCTTAACAGCGACACCTTTGGTCGTGAAATCAACGAAATTCAGCGTCGGGCTCGCGCTTGCTCGCTCTAAATATACCTGAACGAGCATCGCTCAAAACAGTGAGGCGACACAAGTCAGCTAAAAGCACAATATCACTCTATATTTCAGCTGCTTGGCAGTAATGTTAGCTGACCAGACGAAGGTCTCTCCATGAACATGATTTAGATCTGATCCTAGTGTTGGCTTTTCCTGCCTAAGTGCAGGCTGAAGCAGCGGGGCTCTGCAGCGTGTCTCCTTGCTCTCTCCGCCTGCAGCCGGAGAGAGCAGAGGAGACACCGGCACCCGGTCGGTAACGAGAGGGTAACGTAACTCTCTGAAGAGCTCCGTCACTTCACAAGACACGGGAAAGCTCTGTTGGTCTGGAGGAACTGCAGCATTTATTTCTGCACAAATGTCCCCTGTGCATTCACTAGATATTCTCAGAGCTAAACTAACTCTTCTGCAGTGTGTAGTGAGCGCGCGTTCACGTCTAGAGGTGGAGCGAGACAGCGAGGACGCGCGCGCATTCTGAGTGAAGGAGAGCAGGCAGCGGAGACGAGGCTCCAGCCACACGCGAGCGCGCATATGCGAACGCGCATGTGTGGCGACCCGCTACATTTATACGCTTAAAAAGTTACAAATAGTCCCTTTAAATATTTCCATACATTTCCAGAACAGAAATCTGAACATTGGATAAAGCCAGGTTCAGAATTCTTGTTTCATTTTGTTGACATATTAGAGTCAAAGGTTTTTACAGAGGGGATTTCTTTTTATCACTCCTTAAATCCGAAAATACAATAATTTTTTTGCCAGGATTTTAGGATTAAATGTTCTATAAATCAGGCTATGAATGACATATGAACAAATCCCTCTGTATAAACCTTCAGAATATATATAGCAATGGAACTGGAAAGTTTGGTGGATGTAAGTGCTACTGAAGAGGAGATTTCTGGCTCAGAGTATGAGAGAAGAACTAATTGTGAGAAAACGGCCTTAAATCTTAAAATTCCATTGATTTTGCAAAACACTACAGATGAATTACTTATAAGTTTTCAGAATTTTTTGTTTAAATATGCAAATGAGGCATTATCTAATGCTAACTTTTGGTGAATTTAGGAGAAATCTATATACTCAAATAGACAAAGTGTCGTAAAACAAACTAATTATTTTGGACATTTTCTTTCCACTAGTTTGAAAGAAGACGTGTTATGGAAACAAAATAGCCCAGTGCATGTAAAACGATATTTTGCCTGGGGCGTCTCCCATTAAAAAGAGAAAATGTGTTGAACACCTGAAATGTATAACAACGAACTGATTGTGTTTCACCAAATTGTTCTATAGGTACATTTGTGCCACAGTCCCTAAAACCACAGAATTATGTTGAAAAGAAACCAGCCTGAGGTTGTTCAGTTAACATAAAAAAAGAAAAGAAAAACATGTGTTCATGGGAATGGCATTTCTTAGAAGGAAACTGTGTCTATGGGTACAGGTAGCAACTCTATAATGAGACCAGTCTAACGCTGTGGGTGGAGAGTGAATATTCGCCCACTTCCTCCAGCCTTCACCCCAAGAAACACACTCCACAGTTCAACTCAAGCTTTGACTTGTTATGCCAGTCGATGCAGTTTTTTCGTGTCTGTTTATGTGCATGTATGCCCTCATGAGTCTGTGTATGTGTGTGTATTTGCATGCGCTTTGTTTCTCTGCCGCTGTGAGGCTAATCCAAGTGGTTGTTTTTGCAATGTGGAGCTCAAGTGGATGATCGGGAATGACTTTTAGTAGTTTGTGTCATTACCGGGACTCTTGGGCCTCCGAAGTGTGAGTTATTAGGGTGAAAATGAGAAAAGACTTGTCAGCTGCAGTCTTTGTTTTTCTAAAGCTTTTGTCCCAGACCTTACAAGAACTGTGTGCTATAAATCTATTTTGTCTGTCACTGTTTTATTCTTTTTGGAATAAATCTTCTCACACCGCTGCTATCAGACTTGTTAGTGCAAACAACACAGATCGCTGTTTGCAATCAGGCTCTGGTCTCAGACAGCAGTATGCAGGCGCATGCTGCATATACTCACATCTGTTCTGAGAACACAAATTTGTGTTACGCTAAATATATAGGATTTCCACAGTAAAATATGTTGACATCTTAGGCCTATTCATATTCTGTACTCTTATGAAAGCAATGTTTTTTTTATGTAAGCATTGAATCAAATGAAGCCCAGAAGCAGCTTTCAACTCCTCCTCACTTAAAAGCACAGGCAGCACAAACTGTTTGTACACTAATTGCTGTGTTGGCAGGCGGTTAGTAAAAAAAAAGCCGGACATTTAGAAAGTCAAGGATACTCAAATATATTCAAATCAGGAGAGACCAAAACTAAAAAATTATGAATTCAAGAGTTTGTAATGAATGTATGTGATGTTATGTGCACATAATAAAAAGCTGAATATATGAGAAGTCTTTTGAACCTCATAGTGGTGTTATCATTTTTACAGGGGAAGTCACGCTATAAGCCGTGCAGGAACATCCTCTGGGAGTCTAGATGGGGTTGAAAGAGTGAAGAACAAAGCAGCTGAATATGTGGATGGATGTTATGTGGAGGGAAGCAATAGACGGTTGGTTCTGATGAAACGGTGAACTGGGTAGAGGTGTGTCACATTGATCTGAGGTATTGAGGTATCTCACCCCCTCTGAGGTATACTGTGCTGTCATGTATTTGAAACTTTTTGAAGTAAAGACAAACTTTCAAATGTTATCTGTGCATGATTATTGCATGCTTACATGCTGCCATTGATCTGGACTCCAAGTCAGCAAAACCATTTGCAACATGGTATAATGAGTATAAGACTTGATCTGTATGACATGTGCACAGTTTTCTCTTGATGAACATAAAGAAATGCGATCCTGTGGTTTAACATAACTGAATGTAATGTGTTTTTTTTTATATTCCTCTAACCATGCAAAGGTGCTTCAAATAGAAATATATTTGTAAAAGGATACCTTTAGGCTACATATCCCACTCTATGCCTTATTTTTAGAGGAACTATCTGACTCATAGACTGTATATAAGAAGGGGACGTAGTCACCGTGACGTCACTCATTGGTTTGTGGACTATTAAAGTTAGGGTTGTGTAAAGAGAACTGGATAAAGCGTAGGAGGCAGGCTCCCATTTATTCCTAAGAAAGCTGCTTAGTGACGCATGAAGCAAAAAAAGCTTGATTTCCGAGTATAAAATTACCCGGATCTTCCAACGATCTTCTGCACCCACTGGGCCCATAGAGCAGGCGCAGTGGTGTTTCCTCTAACCCTGCCTCCCAGCCCTCGCTCCAGCCGCGATCTGGGTCTCATTCACATGAACGGAGGAAGGGAAATAAATCTGGATTCAGCTATTAGTGCATTTTACAACTTTTAGGACCTAATGATTTAAATAAGGGCTACTCATGTTCATACTGGGAAGTTGATTTACCTAAAAAAAATTATTCGCTGAGTTACAGACATCTCTTTACCAATGTAAGTCTAGTGGAAAATGTCTTTTTGGGCCCAATGGCATCACGTGACGGACACGAAAGCTGTAATTTCACCGTTTGGCCACAATGTAAAATTTGCTTCAAAGCCTGAAGCTCTTCCTGGGGGCTTGCTCGAGTTCGGCATTTTGGCCGTCACCATTTTGGCTTTTTGCAACCAGAAGTGACACGAGAGGGTGGAGCTGAGTACAACCAAATGCTGAATAAGACATTTTTAGGCAATCAAATGTTACAATTAACTTTCATGAATTGAAAACACACTGTGAAAGGGTTAAGGTTCTAGGACGAAAACACAGACAACATCCAGAGCGGACAACGTCGTGGTAGCAACTTGTCAATCACAAGGTTGCCACGCCCTAAAGCATTTATGGTCTATTTTACTCTAAATAAGACCATAATTTACTGAATGAACATCATGTTGTATTGATGACTTGAAACTAGTGATTGAGACCATAAACTCATGTTTACAATTTTTACTGAGGTAATAAATCCAGTGAGAAGTAGGCTCATTTTCTCATAGACTTCTATACAATCAGACTTCTTTTTGCAACCAGAGTCGCCCCCTGCTGGCTATTATTAAGAATGCAAGTTTAAGGCACTTCCGCTTTGGCTTCTCTTTTCAGAACTGGAGGTTGCTGCCTGATTTGATTTCACCTCCTCGCATATTCTTCCCACACTGCGCCACAACATTGCTAAAGTGAGCATGCTTATCGTAGTTTAACTGGGTTAATTTAACTGGCCCTTTTAAAAGAACAACTTGCCTCTGGTCCTTGCCGTTTAAATGAACCAGAATAGCCACTGCTTTGTTGATGCTTTCTGCAACCTCAAGGCAGAACCCAATAAAATACAACACTGAAAAAAAAAACTGAGTTTCAGAGATTGCTCTTCCCTGAAGGAAAAACAAAGTTAATTTTATGCATGAAATTATTATTCAGACGAAGTTTAAAAGAATTGCTGGCAGCACAAATGAAGCTTTGTTTCATTTACAGAGTGTGACTCAACGCTTTCTATTTTCACAGCGATCACCAATTTGGTGTTAGTTCATAGACTCCTCAATTTGTCTTTTGAAAGTGAAGAGTGCGCTGCCAGGGAAGGCTTGAAAATATTTTTTTTTCCACTTATCTAAAGGTATGAAATTCAGTAAAAAAAAAAAAAAACTCCCAGGCTGGAGAGGATGCTGTCATGTGCAGAAACACGCCTAGGGTATAATAAGAAAAGTGCCACTCTATGAGGCTGCTTGTGTGAGCTGGCATGTCAGACACTGCATCACTCATTGAGAATGAATGACTATGTTGATCGCAGCCACTTTATTTCCCAGAGGCAGATTCCTTCCATACGAGCTTCATCATGATATGGCGTACTGGACTGCCGCACCCTGGGTGCCTTTGTGAAATCGCCTGACACCGCCTTACGGGATGTCACTCTCACCGCCTCAGATTAACCTTGTGAAATGTTTTTTGTTCTAAGGCCTTTTTCAGACTTCTGTGTGCGTCATGCATGTCACAATGTTGGAATTTGTGGTGTTGCATGACATGTCTCTTTAAGACATTTTTATAGGGTGTTCTTAACGCCAACACAGTATAATAGCAAAGCCCACATTGGCCCGAGTTCAAGATTCAGTTCAGCTGTAATGATGCCACATTCTGCCTCTTAGTCCATGAAACTAAGAAGATTAAGCTGCGTCATAATGCTGTCAGAGCTCTCGTTCAAACCTTAGAGACTTGAGACATCTGCCGCTGCTCCTCATCACTCAGTTTGAGGTGAAATTATGCGATCATGTCTAATGTAAACATTTTCATCCTGGAGACCTTGGCCATGTGGGGATCCCAGGTGTGAGCACTGCGAACGTAATCGCAGCAATATATGAGAGTGAGCACCACGGGGACATAAAATAAATCTGAGGGTATGAACTAAATGCAGTAAACTGAGCTGATTCTCTGGCTTGCTAGAAATCTAAGCAGTGTATTTAAACACTGGATGACTTGGGATGTTTTGTCCTTGTTAGAGGTCTTTGGAAAACGCTGTGTTTCACTCTGGAGGAATAGTTGCACAGTTGACTATACATAACACGCATCAGTGAAGAGTGAATGACAAACATCAGCTATGAGGAGGATCAGATATCTCTTGGTGCTTTCCCTTATCGGTTTGTGTATTTGCTAAAAAGTCAAAAGTACTTCCTGAAATACAGCTGCAGATTAAGTAGAATTATGGAAATCCATATTTATGTGTTGCAGCTGTTTAATCATGCATTAATTGATGTTCTGGCCACAACGCAAAAAAAAAAAAGCTACAACATGCTATGTAACATTGACATATTTCTCACCCTATAAAGTTAATATGGGAAATGTGTTAGCAAACAGTTGCTTTTAACCTTTTTCCACCAACACGGAAAACCTGCTAAAAAATAAGCGATAGACTCCTTTCCCAAAGCCAGTATGCCATTTGTTTTTCTTTCTGGTGGGTCAGGTTTGGTGTCACGAACTTGCCTGTCATACTTGCTGACCTTTAGACCTTTAAAAAAAGCGAGGATTTTGAGTTGAAAACATTGTCTTCCAGAGACTTTGTTTCCTGCATTCTGGTGATTTTGAAAGAGTGAAAATAACAAAATAATAAGTACACTTCAACAGCATTTTTATGTTAAACTTTTGATTTTACCTTTAACTCCCAGGAAAGAAAACTGAATAATTCGCCCCTCTGTTGTGAACTTGGCGTGTGAGTCTCTAGCATAAACTAATATTCATCCGTTTTTATTTATTTTTGCTCCTGCTTGAGTTCATTTCTCTCTTCATCTCTCACTCACGGAAGGTCCTTTCAGACACAACGCGACAACAACACCACTGTGCTCTGAAACCCATTATTTCCAATGGCTTGTGCAGCGTCAAGCAAAGCCCAACTTTGAGGGCTGCACGCTGTGTCCAGCGCAGCTTAAACATGAGCTCAAACTGCGCTGTGTCGTGAGCAGACTGCTCTCTTCCGCCGGGAAATAACAGTTAGTGTGGAAACAGTAGGGATTATACACACTGTTCAGTTCCAGAAACAGGCTAAGATAACGAAAACAAAAAAAAGTGTGAAATTTGTCGTAAATCGGGAGAATTGTGGAAACTGGGAGAGGGCAATGAAAAACGGGAGTCTCCCGGGAAAATCGGGAGGGTTGGCAAGTATGTTGCCGGTCAACACCGAAGCAAGGTTAGTAAACAGTGAAAATATTACAGTTGTCACAATCCCTTCTCGGTGACACCGGCCTGACTGGTGTGACTGTGTTTTTATTATTTTCCTGGCTTTTTAGTAGTTTAGTAGCTTTTTAGTGTTTCGGTTTTGTCTGTTTGCTTGTTTCCCTCCCCCTCTCGTCCTCTCACTCCTTCTCACTACTCACCTGGACTTTATCTGCAATCAATGCTCCTGCCAGAGTCCTGCAATCAGCTCACCTACCCACCAATCAATCCAGCTCCTCTTCCTACACAGTCTCACAGCAGTTTGTGAAATAGTCAAGAAATTCAATCAAACTGATTTGTGTACATAGACACAAATTGACATTTTTTTACATGAATGAATGAATGAATAACTTATTTTCGTGTCTGGTCATTTATAGAAACCATCCCTCGTGGAATTATTCAGACACGTTAACTAACAACAAATCAAACATTCCAGTATGTTAGCCCTAACAGCACAACACACTTGCATCATCCATACATATAAACATAAACATCATCCAAACATAATTGTAAGCATGAACCTCCCATAAATAATGCTCCAGGATATATTCCACACTGGAAATACTACAGATATATATTCAAAAATATACAATCACATCCCCCTAAGCACAAGACACATACACAAATCCAATCATGACAAAAAAAAAAGGCATCAGTCAAGTCTGAGGAATATATCTATCGTATGTTACTTTTCTCCTTCTATCGCATGTTTAGAAAGAAATTCAGCAAATACAAAAACATTGTCAAAAAAATATTCAATTTAGGCTCCAGTCTCCATACCAATCAAATCTACAAGGGACACAAAACTTTTAAAATAATATTTGTCGTAAATCATGATTATAAAGGACTAAATAAAACTAAATTTGTTCCGTTCTCACGTGACGCTCAGCGCGACTTTCAACAACGTATTTTTTCTGCGTTTTCCTACGAATGTCCAGCAACATATGATGCATGTGTCAATTTCCACTCCAGTTTTTTCAAAATAAAACTATTTAGTTAGGTTTAAGAAAAGATCGCAGTTTGGCTTAAAAAAAAATACAGAAGTGTCATAACTTAAGTACAGACTTTACGTGACAAACAAATCAACGTTCGCTTCTGGTTTCACATGGGACATGAATACCGGTCTCCTGGGGAAAAGTCTGGTGTTTTTGAACTCACCCATCCATCCTGACCTCCCTACACGGCGTTCCCCAATCTTTATACTTCCTGGTTCACAATGTGGATTACATGAGAATTGATTTCATGCTGACCATCACAATAAAAAAGGGGAAATTTGTGTCTATGTACTGCTGTGCGACCGGGCTGCCTCAATATAAACCTCCGTGGGATCGTTGCCTTTCATGGTTTGTCTATGTGCCACACTTCCAGCTCCTGCTAGATTGTGCCAATTTGTTTCCTTTGTTTATCTTTGCTTACTTGCCTGCCTGCTCGCCTCAACTGACTGCTGCTCTCCACCCTCCAGGAAAAACCAACCTGCCCGCCTGCCAGCTCACATCCCCAGAACCTCCTCACCACCAATGCCAACCTCAAAAGCTCCTGTAATAAAATACTTACTTTTTAGCGTCTGCATTTGGGTCCAGCCACAGAAACCCTGACAACGGTGGTTACTTCTTTTTTTATGTATCTGTTACTCATCCAGTCTCTCTTTCAAACTCTCAAAACAAAGTTGGTGAACAGTGGAAAGACTAACAAAGACTGGAACGGTTTTGATGAGTTTTGTTTTGTTTCTGTTGAGTGTGTTTTACGACGATCAGCGAGGTAAATTTACAGTTGTCTGGCTGAAGTCTGGTGGCTTTTATACATTAATAAATTATAACAATTGTCCAAATCCTTGTTGATTTTATTTATTATGTATTCACTTCATTGCATGTCACAGCGTTGCGCCAGAAAAGGGCCAAAAATTATCGTGTCCACTCGACTGTCATGTTTCCATCACTGCCGATCAGAGCTGGAGTCCATAAATACCCGTGACTACTCAGCCCGGTCGTGGTAAATGTCATTTGTACGGCGTGTATTCTGCACTGACTGCAATGTAAACGCATCCACGTAAATATGCTATGCTCAGAGCTAGTGACGTAGAATAAAAGGTGAGAAAGACTTCTTATGATGGGTGGGAGGGGAGGTAGATGGACAGGACTTTCAACCAGGAGTTATTTTGAAGTTACCATTGACATTTGTCACATGTTTTCCGTACTTCTGTTACATTGTTCCCTACGTATTTTACTTAGTCTACATATTTGCTTTAAGCCTAATGATGTTTTTCCTAAAACTGACTAAGTGGTTGTTTTGCCTAAACCTATTTTCTGCCGTTACCATAGTTTTGTTGTGTGACCTACAAATGACACACGAAAAGGCTAAAAGGCGTTCTCATGCCGCACAGAATATCCTTGTAATGTCATGCTATATATACGCCTTCCCGTGAGAGTAATGCAGAGTCATTGACCTGGGAATGAATGCAGATTGTAACCTTTCCCACTAAAGGCAAAAGCCAGATGTTAGTGGGTGTTAGTGTTTTTTTTTTTTCCCCCAGTGGGAAAGAGGCTTTACAGATCCAGCAGACACAGTAGACGACACAGCATTCAATGGAGTCTTGCTCTTTGGCCATCTGATGAATCTAGCTTTGCAAATGCCTTAAGAGGAAGAAAATGCACTTTTGTTAGACCTCAAGGATACACACAATGTGTACACAATGTATGAATATAAAGAGAAACTTTGTTTGTTTACAAGGAAACCCTGCATGCCACCTTTAATGGAGATATATACTGGCACAAATACATCATGGTATACTGACAAAATAATAATATTATTATATAATAATAATAAACTTTGGGAAATAACGTTGTAAATGCTGTTACTTGGCTTTGTGTGTCTGCTTTCCTTGCAGGCATTGGAGGTGGGCGTAGCAGAGGGTCAGCAGTGAATATGGCAGCACCTGGGCTCATCAGCAACACTGGAAACACCTGGGCCTTGTGTGCCAGTGCTCTTTGAAAAACACTCTTAGAGATCAGTTGCTGGTTCTCTCTCCTCTCTGTTTTTGGTTGATGTTATGTTTGTGTTGCTGCACCATCCAAATTTGCACATACACACATTCCACGTCTCACGTTGTTCTTTAAATTAATAAATAACTTGTTAATTGGATTGGTTGCGCCCATATTCATCTTTTGTCATGGCCGCGCAGCCCAGTTTGTGACTACGTTTACATGCACAAAATATTCAGGTCTTTGCCCTTATTCCGAAAAAAAGACAATATTCCTACTAAGCTGTTTACATGGCTAATGATAATGAATATTACACTAATATTCCCGCAGCCATGCATACTCCGATTAACAGGTGGACTTGTTCGACCGTGCAAACAGAGCCTCCCTCTTTCATTCCTTCAACCTCCTTCTTGAAAAGGTCGGTGTAGCGATATTTGCGCATATCCAAAAACCTGTTGATATCCAAGTCTTTCATAATGTTTAAAGGTTGCTGTAAAGCTGCTGTAAACAGGCAAGAGGTCGCGTGTTGCAAACCGTGGTAAAAATTCTGATTTAGACGCAAATTCCAAATGCATCAATGTTCAAAGAATGCTCCTAAAACCCGAATATTATAAATATTGGCATATCCCACATCTTAATCGGAAAATGTGCTGTTTACATGACCAGTATCAAAATCGGAATATTGTCATTATCTGAATAAAAGTTGAATATTAGTGTTCAATTTGTTTACCCCTTATTCCCTGTATTTCTTCACTTGAGCCTACCAAGTATTCAATTGGTACTTCATATACAAAATACTTACACCTGTAATTGGCTGGTTATAATTGAAAATCGTTACAAATTTTCCTTCAACAATTGATTTATGTTGATGGATTTCAGGCAAAATTGTATCTGTTGAATACACCAATTTGTGCTTCTGACTGACCCCATCACTTGTATATCTCACATGTAAATATATAAATACATAAATACAATAACTACTAAAATCCAATCTCACAGACCCCCACGAGTAGCACTCACATTCTGCATCGTCATGTGGATTTGCCTCAGCAGCACCTTAATGAAGAACCGACTGGATGAAGCTGAGGTCCTCGCCATCTAAATCTCGGATAATAGAGGTGATAGTTTTGCCATGAGCTGTCATAGGATGGGCAAAGCAATTCTGTCTTCCCCAAACCTTTGACCAGATGTCATTATTTGGGAGATTTCTCTCTTCGCTTGCAGACGTGCAGGCCGGGGTGCTGAGGAAGCCTTAAAATGGATTTCTGATAGAAACTCTTCTGGGTGTCTGAGAGACACAACAACAAGCGGCCAAAATGTTACAAACATAGCAGTGCCATCCGATCAGAGTTTAAGATGCCACATCTCCTTGCTATTTTTTTTATCGCCAGAACTTTGAAATCCAAATTGATGCGCGTGTGCCTGATTTGCATTGTGCTCGGTAAACTTCTTCCCTGCTGAGTGCTATTGTTCTTAATTTCTTCGTGTTGAGGCTGTTAGACCTTTGATTAAGCAGTTTTTCTTTTCTAAGTGTTCAATTTACGGGGCATTCTCTAGATTGCCGTGCAGAACAATAAGCAAGCAGAACGAGGCTTTAATCAATATGTATTCTTCCATCCTGAGAGTACATCAGACTATACTAGACTCTCCGCTCAATTCACTGTCTTCACCGTCCTCGATCTATGTATGTTTAATTTCTTAAAAGCTACATGACTGCAGGGAATTCATGGTGAAGCTCTTTAATCCCTCTCAGTTCAAAATGTTCAATAATATATTGTAGTAAACACTATGATTACGCTGGTTTTATGGCCAGATATTTCATCAGAATGTCAAAAAGGATCACACAAGTGTGATTTATATAAATCTGTGACATTTCCTTCAAATACTATCTTTAGATTGTTGGTTTTGACCAACAACAAATGAGAAATTGTGACAGCCCTCAAGTTAACAAAGCAGGTTTCAGATCTCGGCAGGGATTTAGTCTGTGGTGTTGTTCTGTGTGGGATGCGGATGGCATTTCATTGAAGTCTTTAATCCCTTAAAGACCTATAGCTGCAGTCCATGCTGTTCATTTCCACCATGTATCCAGGGATGCAGCACAAAGTTCAAGCTGGAAAAAGCTGTCCTCACTTAAACGACTGGGGTTTAAGATGACAGTGAAGCAATCTGGCTGTAAAACAGTTTATCATCATTTCAGGTTTAACATATCGTGAAAGGAAGCCCAGATACAGTTTAGAACCTGATATGCAGTATATTGGATTGTGATCCCTTGCCATCTGCCTTGTACTGTTTTGAATGTGTTCTAGGTACCACAAGAATAAAAACTGTCTGCCTTCAGGCTTCAGTTTCCCCGGGGATGTCGGGCTCATGTCGGGGAGAGGAGCTATGTCTAGCTATGTGAACAGAATGCAGCAAAGGACATATAGTACTGAAGTACTTCCCTCAGGAAGTGAAACATGCTCAACACAGAAGGTTTCTGCAGTTAATAGGTCTCCAATGATTCCAACATTGTTTGCCATTTTTAACATAAACGTGTTCTATTAATGGAATCCTGGCACAGTAAATAAGGCTGTTTGTGGTTTGGGGGCAAGATGCAAAAAAGGCAACTCAAATCAGAGACGAAGCTAGGGGACTGTACAAAAAACTTATTAGAACGGGAGGTAGAGTCAGACAAGGGGGGGAGGTTATAATTTATGTTTATTTTTTCTTTTGCTGAAGGGAAGGTTTTTTGATTTCTTTAGCAGAGCAGAGTCAGGGTCTTTTTTTCTCGCTTCATCTTTCTTTTGCTACATTTATTTTGAAAAAAAGATTAGACGGTTATATCAGAAGCATGTCTTTTGTGTGCACCATTTTTGCCAGAGTACAACAATTATGTCTCGGGATCACCAAGGTCATTCGAATACATCATCTGTCTGGATAAAATGTTGTGTCAATCCATCTAGTAGTTGTTGAAATAATTTACTGAATATAAGTCAAGATTTTTGACCTGCTGGTGGCACAATAGGAAAAGTCAGGGGATCACCCAAATCATTTGAATTTATCCTCAAGGGCCCATGAATATATGTAGAAAACTAAATAAAATCCATCTAATGGTTGTCAAGATATTTCACTCTGAACCACAAATGTCAACCTTGTGGTGACGGTAGAGGAAAAGTCAGAGGATCACCAAAGTCAGTAGGATTCATTTTCTGGGCATCATGACTGTTTGTACCAAATTTCATGCCAATCCATCACATAGTTGTTGAGATATTTCCAAGGGGGACCAAAGTGGTCCCCTTCGCAGTTAGTCACACAAAAAATGCAGTAAATAACATTAATTTATTCACTTCCCTCCTGATTTAGTCTGAATCAGGTGTTGTATATGACATGCAACCAATAATAAATAATCATCATTTCGTAATTATATACATAGTAGTTAGTATGTAACTGTGAAAGCATCATGATTACCTTTCTGTTATTTGCCATTTTTGTGTCACCTCAAGAAACATGGAGTGTCAGCCTCACCCAACTGAGATTTACTAAGAATGCATCATTAGTCTGTGAATGACACAAGCCAGAGACAGCAGTCACCATCCTTTTCCAAAAAGACATATACTGTATATGCAGAGCACATTTACATTCAGTTCCTCATCCATATTCAATTCCATATGTCATGTTGTATTACTGAACTGTCCTTTGGAATGCAGTCTAGTACATAATACCATAACATGACGTGACACAGCAACAAAGGAGGAGGCTCTTCTTCTTTCTCCTCAGACATCTATTGAATATGTGATACTGCAGGAGAAAGACTAGAATTTATTATATAAAAAAAAGCAGCCCTGTCTACAAAATAACTTTCCCATACAACTAAGCTGCATTCTCAATTACGTTTCAAGGTAAACGTATTTTCTTCCGGATTACGATGGCAGATTTAAGAAGTTATAAACAGTTTTAAACACACGGTTAACATTGTGAAACAAAACAAAACATTTTTTAAAAAAGGGGGCCGAAGGAGGATGTGCTCCAATATCTCGGGGTATCGCACTGCACAGCCACCCTTGGAAAGTTTATTCCAAGGTGCTCCGACAAATTGTCAAACCTCAGATCCACGAGGAGCAACGCGGATTCTGTCCTGGCCGTGGAACAGTAACACATTGATTATTAAATACATAAGAAATGAATAAATATGAACACTTCTCTTGGTCAAGCCAAGCAACAACCTCCGGTGCTGAGAAATGAAGCCAACGTGGAAGTGCCAAAAACTGCAGTTGGCCACTTGAGGCTGACTCCAAAAGCGAGTCAATCCCCACAGACCCCCATGTTCAACTTTACTGGCACCTCTTTGCCCATTTTTGAATTAGCCAGGAGTTAAGCTGTGTCATCACTGCCAAGACGGCGACGGTCGGAGCCGCCCACTTTGAGCTTCACAACAGCTCTTCAGAAACCTATGGGTGAAGTCATGGAGACTAGGTCCATATTTTGTACAGTCTACAGGTGAAACGCTGTCTGAATCAACAATACTTGAAGTACATTGATAGAGAGCTGAATGAAAAGTTAACTTTTATTTGTTTTTCTTCAGACTTTTCTTTTTGTTATTATTAAAACAGCTGTCTCAGTTCTATTGGGATCTGTGCATTGGGGTATACTGCAATGTATGGTGACCAATCTTGTAAATCTGACAAGAAAATCTATATGCCAGAGCACATCGGCAGCGGCAGTTGGGAAAAGTGCATTTCAAATCCAATTATGCTGCCTTGAAGAAAATGGTGACGCATGACTATGGGAAGATTGTTGTCACAGAGGTATGTCAAATCCATAGTTTCAAAGAGAAGGATGACAGTGTTTCAAAAAAAGCTTCAATGGATAGTGTGGACTTTATTTATGTTGTAGAAAACAAAAACTTGAGGAATTCTGTCAGGATTTTCTTTGAGTCCAGTAGAGGCTCATGAGAAGCTCCAGGGGCTGTTCTACATGCCAGATGCATTTTTTTTTAGCCAATGTCTGTGACCAAAATGTGCGCAGCATGAGGTGACATCCACATTACAAAAAAAGTTCAGGTACTCATACATACTGTATTGTACCTACTTAAAATTCTCACAGGGAGGGACGGATGTTGCAAACAGCATCAGCTATAAACTCTGTGATAGTTGCATCAGATATCTGTCCCTATTAAATAAACCATTAAAAAAAGATTTGGTTCTTGTTCCATTTCATGTGTCAGTGGTAAGTGCCCTCAAAAATTGTAATTGCTATACGTTAGCTCTGGCTGGCTAAACATGACCTCAAATTTGTATTAAAATGAGAAAATGTCTTACAGTAAACTGCAGGTACAGCATAGTGGATGTGCTCTGCTTGAAGAGAGAGAGATATATTTCCACTACAATACGACTACAAGCAGGTGGTCAATGGTGATGGCAGAACACCACAGATTGTAGTGAAACACAACTCCTTGTGACATCATTCTTGGGTTTCTGACATTTTGAAGCCTTAAGCCATGGCAATGTCGCTGTGAAAATATCTGAGTCTTGGAATGATCAGATGAGATGAAGATGAAAAATGAGAAGAGCCTTCTGTGTTTTTCCTTGACTTTACTCGTTGGCTTGCTTTCCTCACTTCTGTTCCGCTGCCGAAAAAAACTCAGACACAGGCAGACTAGAGCCGAAGGTGTGGGACACACCGAAAAAACTAGGGCCTTGGGGTGTGTCATGGCCTTTAAATTTGTGCCGACATACTGGAGACAAGTCTTTAAAGTGTGGCCTCAACCTGTCATGCTCGGCTAGGATTCCTGTCAATCAAGCAAAAACTAGAACAGACTAATATTTAAGCTTTAAAGGAATAGTTTGACATTTAGGGAACTATGTTTTTTCTCTTTTTTTGCTGAGAGTTAGATGAGAAGATCAATACCACTCTCCAGATATGAGAGTGGTATCAAACGTCTCGTCTAAATCTCAACAAAAAGCATATTTCCCCAAATGCCAAACCCTTTCAGTGAGACTATTTTTAAATTGACACACACATTAGAGAAAATGGAAATAGGCACCGGGACCAAAACGTATTTTTGGAAACACTATTAGCTCAGAGATAATTTGGCTTTTTTTTTTTTTTCAGTTGGTAACCTCTACCATCTACTGTTGGTACAGACATCTCAAGACTCATCTGTATTGTCTTTGAGTTTTGGCCATCATACTGGTGGGAACTTTGCCACAATACTGTATGTCTGCCTTCAACTCTTACCGTAACCAAATTGTTTACTTAACCATTAGCTTAGCTTTCCATTTGACTGCCATCTGAATGCTGTCATACCAATTAAAAACTATAAAATCTCAGAACAGTAAAGAAATAACAGATTGTCGTAACAGATGGATGCACATTGTAAAGTGAATAGAGAAATAGATAAACAACATGTGCATTATATTGAATTTAGATGAGAACAGGCTGGTTAAATAGGCCGGCATTCAGCAGCTTCAGTGATTGTGTCTCCGCCTGCTAATCTGAGTTGTTTCTGCTTAATGCTACACAAAATGCAAAACTCCAACAATCTCTTGAAACCTTTCTATGTCACCTAAAAGCTGAATTTCACGTCTAAATCATAACATATGACATTCTATGAATACATATTTATAAGAACCAGTTGTGAAGGCTGATCTGCTAAAAGAAAAATATGATAAGAGGCTTACACATTTCACATTTTCTCTTAAGATGATCCGTAGATTGTTTACTTCCACATTCCAGGCAGGGCTCTGTCTGGCTAAACAGCAGGGGAAATATTCGACTGGCATGATTGATACAACCCAGGATGCTCTTCGTCTTCCATCTATTCATCTCCCCCTCCTCTACCTCTCGCTGTAATGCGAACATTGATTCATCTCCAAGACAGGAGACACCTTTGGCCCTCTGCTCTGATTCGTAATTGAACAATTTAGCAACTAGAGTTTGCACCTGTGAATAGCCAGAACAGCCAAATGGTATTTTTTTTTTTTTTTTTTGCATTTTTGACAGCGCCGCTTTCCAAGTGAACTCAAGAGATTTCAGTCATACGGGGAGAAAGAGTTGTTGCTTTAACCACATCTGTTGAGTCATAACATGAAAGATGTTATTTTCTATTGATACAGATAAGATGTTTTTACAATCTCAGTAGATTTTTCAGATATGAATCAGTGTGACAAATGTTCACTTTACGCTTTGATTTATTGTTTTCTCTTTTGTCTTAAATGAATTCGCAAAGCTGGGAAATCATATCAACGTTACAAAAACAATGAGGTTGCTGCCACTGGTATTCAAGGATATACAGTTCAGTTCAGGGTTAATTGCAATGGAATTTGATTGTGCAATATGAAAAGACGCATGTATAAATCATTTTATAATCATTCTCCCTCCTGCATACAGTAGGCAGTCACCTAACCTATGACCTGTCATATTTAATGGTTATTTGCAGAAAATCTTCCATTAACCTGCAGTCGTACTCTTTTTTTCCACTGTGCATTGAATTTTCCAGACTCTTAATTTGTAATCTGACTCTATTAATATTCAGCAAACATGAAAAGCTGTCCGATAATGTTATGAAAATCCTAATTTAAACAGTGTTAGTGTAGCCTTAATGCTTTTATGGCAACAAATTAGTTTGAAAGCTTGTGTGTATAAATAATAAGTTATTATTTTAATTGACATGTTTAATTTGTGCAAATGGACTCGTTTTTCATAAAGATTAATCTCCATTATATCATAGACCTCAAACAGAAATCCGCCAAATGCCGTATATACTGAATGTCCCCCTGCCAGTTCATGTTTCAGTCACAAGGAGATTACTGTAAAAAGCCTCTCAGGCTTAAATTACTCATAAATGTTTTGAAATCTGTTCCTTTGTTGTGAGTTTATATAGTGTCTTATTTTACAATCCAGAAAAAGTGACACATAATAATCATATCTGTGATACAAGGAGGGATGGAGTTGGAATATCAGCTAAGTCTTCATTGTAAATCTTACAAAGATGACAGAACAGTCTATTATGTTGTCACCATAACAAGTGGCTTGAATGGCTGGATGAATGGATGGAAGAACCATCAATGGGCACTAAATCAGGAATGTTCCCACTTAAATTCAGTTTACTCATCATTGTATTATGTTTTAATTTACCCCTATGAGAATGTAAAGTGTTTAGTCGATGAAGTCTTTTGAAAACCAAAACAAACACCTTGATTGAAGTTACAGCTATTTTCATTTTGTCAATATCACTGGAAGAAATTCCAAGCTGATTTCCTCCCTGTTAATCATGTTGGCGTAGAAAAGCATTTAAAACAGTAGTTGAACACCATGAGACATTAAAGCCGCTCGAATCGATGTTTTTATACTAACAATGGATTAAATCACTAAGTGTAATGTAAAAAGGGTCGCTGGTAGTGATGACGTAGAGACAATTATCACCCCCGTCTCTGCAGTTCTCCTCAGCTCTATGGAGCATCTTTTCGCTCATTGTTGTGGTCTTACAGCCTACAGTATAAGCTTTAAAGTTTTGGTTCACTCTCACCGCTCTCATCAATCTTGTTTCCATCCACAGCAGACGCTGCTAAAGAGGACCTATTATGCTTTTTCTCTTTCCTTTAGTGTGTTATATAGTTTTTTGTGCATGTATAAGGTCTGCAAAGTTACAAAGCCCAAAGTCCACGCCAAAGGGAGTTACTCTTCCCCCCAAAAAACACTGCTCCTGAGCTGACTGAAATGCCTTGATTGAAGTCCTGCCTTTTCTTCCGTAATGTGGTGATGTCACCAAGTAACACATTTGCATAAAGCCTGCCTAGCGGCTAGTTTGGCACGCCCTCAAACAAAGTTAGTTAGAGCGGAGCTGGAGTAGAATCCAAAGAGTTTGGTTCGGTTGACCAACATAGTGGGCCAGCTGACCAATCAGAGCAGACTGGGCTTTGCGAGAGGGCGGGGCACGAGCTCAAACAGAGCGTTTCAGACAGAGAGTGAAAAGAGGTGCTGCGGCACAGCCGGTATGAGAAAAATTAAGCATTCTTTGAACATTAAAGCATATAAACATGTTCTAGTAGAAAACCGACATAAAAGTATGCACCTGAAAATAAGCATAATAGGTCTTCTTTAAATCCACTTTTACCCAGATTTAAACAACCGACTGACAGAGTTAGCGACTAGCTGCTGAACATAATGGAGCAGTTCGAGGTGGACTGAACTCCAAAACAATGCTAATGTTCCCTGTCTCCTGGAGGAGTAAATAGATAACTGTTTGCCCAATACCCACACCATAACAACTTTATAAGGTAATATCATGTCAATGTTAATGTAATTAATGCATTTTTTTATCATGCCATTCCAAGAATCCAGATTTAACATCTAAAGCATTTAAACACAAGCATTATCTTCTAAGCTCTTTAGACAGAGGGCCCCACTAGAAAGCTGAGGAACACATAAGGTCATATGGTTGCATGTATAGATAAACTGCTTTTAATCATTTCCTTTACATCAGTGTTCGACAACACTTTCTGGTTCATAACCAATATTTATACTACTGTGTATATATTCTCATGGTTGTTCACCTCACAGGGTTCACCTACTGCTATCTATAATTAAGTAGCTCCTTATTTACCTCCACTGCCCTGTCTACAAGTATTAGATGCTACTCCATGAATGAGGCCGAGCACTCAGTGTTTCCCGTCTCCCCTTGCAGCTCCACGACTTGGCTTTGACATCCATGAAATTCTTCTCTTTTCCCTAGATATCAATTGTATGTCAACATCTTACTTAAAGCTGTCCATCCTCTTGTCTTCTTCTCCCCCCTCAGAGACAGAGCCCCGGTCCATTAACACTCAGCTGTCATCCCTCTAATCTGCCTCAGCACCTGTTTCAGATGCCACTTCTCCTTGAGTGAAGCTTGAAGAAGAGATTCAAAAGGGTCAATCAAGCAATTGAATGTCACCGTCGCAGTTTAAGAGTCAAACAACTGCAGTCTGATGGTTCCTAAATACACTTCAGTGAGAGTCTTGTGCTTCAGCAGGTGTTATTCCAACAATGACTTCCGCAGCGGAGAAAAGTGGGAGGAAGCGCCGATAACAAAGCTGCTCAATTTGCACCCACAGCTTCACTTCAGCCCGTTTAAATTCATTTAAGTTCTTTTTGTAGAGCATACAAAGACCATGCTCAAAAGAAAAAAAAGTTTTAATTGGAATTTTATCGTGCTAGCTTTCTAATTCCTTTTCGTCGGCGGTCTGCTGATAGACTTCTGTCCCTGACTGTGAAATGTTTGTCTTTGAGCTAATCTGCTTCATTTTGAATCCCTTATTTATGTCATCTACGCCCTTCCACTGCCTCCTTCTCTCATTTGTCAAAGGCTCTTTTCACGATTACCAGTCCACCTCCACTAATATCCAGTATTATTCCCTGGCATGCAGCCTTGGCAACAGATGCCTCAGGGGTGCTGACATTAATCTGGATATTACTGTACGTCTCACTAAAAATCCCCACCCCTGCAACTCAAACACGCATGCACATGCATAAGCACACGACAGGGGCGATCAGTAATTCTAATTCTCTCTTGTTCTTTCTTCCAATTAGTTTCCCTCCTCCTACACATAGCATCCGGCGTTTTGTTTTTTTGTTATTTGCATCAAAGACATTTGTGTTCCTCTGTTGCTGGGGGCAATACAATGCACGCCCTGATAATGGATGGCACAGTATGTACAATTACTGTACAGCAGCGTATGGAAGAAAAGAGGCCTGAAATTAATGTATGCACATTCAACCCCTGGATTAACAAACAAGAAGAGTGATGCATTTTTAATGTTCCCTGTGGGGATTTGTGAAGCTTTAAGGAGAACACGGCAAATGTTATACAAACAAGTCAGGAACATATCAATCAAATTTATGAATGGAGTATAAAGAACAGGAAACTGTAGAAATGTTGCATAGTGTCCATAAAATCAATGCCTGCTGAGTTATGTGAGAGCTCAGCTGAATTCAGGCACTGAACCAGCAATGTGGCCTTTTGTAGTGAAAATGTCAACTGTCTCCCTGCAGAAAACTGGGTTAAATGGCAAAGTTGACTGTGCAACTTTGAAGTATAAAGAATGTCAATGGTTTAATACCTCTTTGCTGAATGATGGCAGCCCAGTTGCCAGGAAAAAATGTTGGCATTGGACGTTTCTGCAAACCAGGGATAAGCTGAATGGCGACGTTTTTGCATTCGGTCAGAGCAAGTGACGTAGTTTAAAGAGCGAAAAGAGACACATCCGGCGGGCGGGCCAGCAGGAGGGGAGGCAGATGGGTCCAAAGCGTTGCGTCACGTTACAATCAGCTGGTTGTTCGTGTCCCGCGTTCACAACGTTCAGTGTAAATTTCACTGTACAAACGTAGTAGTTTAAAGCCAAACCATGTAGTTCTTTCCTTAACTATAGTGGTTTTGTTGCGTTGTTACGTTTGTTACGTTTGTTACGTTACGTTGTTATATTATTTGAACACAAACCATGATTTTTTTTCTGACCTTAAGCAAGTACTTTTGTTGCCTAAGCCAAACCAATCATTTCACAATGTTAACCATGTGGCAATGCGTTTCTGCAAGCTTGATATGTAACGTATTTATGAAACTTATTTTTGGTTCAGAAACATCGCCATTCAACATATCCGTGGTTTGCAGAAACGTCCAATGCCAACATTTTTTCTGGCGAATGGGTTGATGATGGTGAACGCATGCATTTTTTAATGAGTATAATGAGGAGAACAACATGTAGCTTCTGAACTTCAGCTTCATTTGGAAACAATGTGCAGTTTGATGTGTACAATCTCTCATGCCTTGTTTTAGACTACTTAGTGTCTCTTATGGGGTAGACAATAAACTTTATAAAAAAAAATTAAATAAAGTTGTGTGCGTTTTCTGCGTACTGAAGCAAAAGTCATACTATGTCTTACTCAGAAGACCTGGACCTAATATCATATTGGCCATGAGTAAAGTTTTGTGCAAGTGACAATACCACACCACCATTACGTGAGTTTGAGTAACAACTGAATAGAAGCAGAGTTTACATTAATAAAAATAGATTCTACATGATTGTACATCGTAAAAATATATTGAAATTATGAATTTAGTCATTCACACATGTATCCATACTAGGGCTATCAATCTATTAAAACGTTATCGTGATTAATCACATGATTGTCCTTGATTAATCGCACATTTTTCATCTGTTCAAAATGTACCTTAAAGGGAGATGTGTCAAGTATTTAATACCCTTATCATGGGAGCGGGCAATTATGCTTGCTTTATGCAAACAGATGTATATATTTATTATTGGAAATCAATTAATAACACCAAACAATGACAAATATTGTCCAGAAACCCTCACAGGTACTGCGTTTAGCATAAAAAACATGCTCAAATCATAACATGGCAAACTCAAGCCCAACAGGCAACAACAGCTGTCAGTGTGTCAGTGTGCTGACTTGACTATGACTTGCCCCAAACTGCATGTGATTATCATTAAGTGGGCATGTCTGTAAAGGGGAGACTCGTGGGTACCCGTAGAACACATTTTCAATTTTTTTCATTTACAATCCATACATACTCATACATACACATTTACAAATACAAACATACACTTATATACAACCATGGATCCATTTTAAAACAACACTAACACGCTAACAAAATAAAAACAGAAACTTGGTGATTCATGGGGTCTGCCACTGCACTCAACGTGATTTATTGCTCAATGTTAAACCAATCACAGCAAAACCAAAATCACAAAAAAAACAATTGCAAACAAAGACATTAATTAGACTTTTAATGAAAGACTTTAGACTGATCAATAGCTCTTTTAATTTATCAGTGCTGTTACATTTCAACAAGTCCCAAAATGTGACTTTTGGAGTTGGCTTGTTGTATAATGTGGTCGAGACCTTGGTACATTTTCTTTTTTTTTTTTAAATCATCCACTTAGATGTACCCTGGCAGCCCACACATTTTCAATTTCAATTATACATCCAAGTTTGTCTCCTCCAAACTCATTACTGTCTAAATTTGCACATTTGAGTGACCTGTTTCTATTTGACTTAAGTTAAAAATAAGGACACTTCATCTGCGTTGGCTGTGGACTTTTGTCAAGATGTTTTATCAACTGTCCTAGTTCTGTTGACATCTGACTCCTTCTCTCATTCACTGTAGCTTTTCAGTGATTTCCTGATAGGAGACAAGTGGCAGTACGGGGGAAGAAACAAGCAGGAGGGAAGACAAACAGATCACACTGAAGGAGCGACGTGCTCACCTACTGTGTGCTTCCACTGACCAGAAAAGAAAAATAGTGCTGCAATCATTTTAAAACACAATAGAAGAAAAATACATTTTGACCTATTTTTAAAATAAAATTCGATGATGTTTCTTTTGGGTCCTTCTGCAAACGGATCATGTGAACTCAGCTTACTGGGAAAACCGGCTTCCTGGAAGCTTTAATCAAACTATACCATTAATCAAATTATTCTCAGTAATCAGGTTACATAGTGAGTGTATGCAAATTAACTCTAAGATAGCAAGCTTTAATTTAAATGTATTGATCCACTTTAATTAATTTTTCTATAAAATTTGACTGCTTTCTCTGATGTCGTTGGTGAGAGGAGAGTGCTTTGTGCACCAGATTTTTCTGAAAAATAGTCATGCTGCTTGATTTGCATAGGCTTTTTACACTTATTATTCAGCCTGGCAAGCAGCCTTTTTGTTCAGGGTACCGCTGTAGACATACGTAGCTGCAATATGTACCCTGTTGAGCAGGAGGCGGGTAACTCCCCGCTGCCTTTTCTTACCAACAGGCCACTCTGATGTTCTAATGATTACCTTCATTGCCTACATGAAGGGGCGACTGTGCACCCTGTCACGTTACCAGTTTAGAGGATCTGCCATGCTGAAGTAAATTCCACAGTGGAGACGTCTTCAATGACATTTTGCACCGTGCAGCTTTAACAGTACCATTGTTTGGCTTCATATGGCTCAGTTGACATTTTAAAACAGATCTATCTTTGGCAATATGTGTGAGAGCGTGAATAATTTGTATTCACTTGACGCATTCATGGACATTGCCCTTGAAATCTCCAGACCACGTTCTGTATGCAGAGATGCACCTTGCATCGGCAATTCAATTAAGTTTGTATACTTGTATATGCTAAATCTATAATTGTGGCACACAGCAGTGACACGTGACTTGCTAATCAGCTTTCATGCCTTCAAGAGACAACATGTCAATCAGGTTCTTTTTATGAATTAAATTAGGCAGAGGTGAGTCGTGTGGGGTAAACCTGAGGCACACACAGGAGATCACTCCACCTCCACAAATTTTGTACTTCGAGTATCTGCCGAAAGGTTTTTATTCATTTTTAGCATATGGTAAACAAACTTGGAGCCAAGTAAAAACTTTCAGAAGCTGACTGTTTCTCTAACACATTTGGAACGTGGATATATTTTCTGAAAAGCTGCTCTATAAGAGGATGCAATTACATTTTCAGCTCATTTTCTTTGATCTAAATCGCAGAAAAAAACTTTAAAGTTTACTTTTTATTTGCATTTGGTTTGAGATTCGTAAGTAGCTGTACTGAATGTCAGTGACCCATCATTCTGGCAGGTTTGAGACCTGAAACACAGGTCAAGACACATTTGTCTCACTTCTAACACCAGCCCGTTTTCATTCCCAGGGAATTAAAAACCGAGGCTTTGTCACGGCTGTAGCTGTTTGGTACCAGTGCACAAAGCATCCTTTAGCTCAAGTATGAAACGCACCGGATGTTCCATTAACTATAAACCCATCCATGGCAACAGGAAACGCTTCAATAAAGTGTGCCGGGAGTGTGGTGACGTAGTTTAAAGAGCGAAAGAGAGACCTTGGGCAGGTGGTAGATGTGGTGGATGGGTCCAACAAACACAGGGCATTCATCCAGGAGACCGCTGTTTGTGTCCCTTGCATTCCTGTTACCAGCTGTTTGTTCGTGTCCCATGTTCACAAAGTTTAGTGTCATTTTCACTGTACAAACTTAGTACTTTTAAGCCCAACCATGATGTTCTTCCCTAAACCTAACTATAGTGGTTTTTGATGCCGAAAATAAAGTGATGCCAAGGGGCATGACAATGCGGCAGAAAGTGACGAATTGGGATAAGAACGTGTTGCTAACACACTGGACAACATTTTAGAAGTGTGAGGACTGAGACCCACTTTTCAGACATCTTGGTGGGGTTCTTTGTTGATTGGCATTGATCTCCCCCGCCACTCGCCAAAGGAAAAAACAGAGTAAAGACTCAAAGGCTGGAATAAACCTCTCAAAATAGATTTGTTGTAAATGTGGCCTCAGATAAACTTTCCACTGCCCCCCACGTAGACGCTTGTTGACCGCACAATGAATTCAAAGAGAGGTACTGCCACCGAGGTTAGCATTTGCATCTTTTGTGGAAATGTGCCTTTGTTTTCAAGGTGTTTACAATCCAATTTTCAAGCCTTGGCAGGTGTTAAGTCACACGGGGGCAAGCATGCCATTCAGCAGTACCTGCATTTTAAAAGAGGCAGTTTTGACACAAAGGGCAGTAATAAAACGTATGTGGATGAGGAATAAATAGGAGCAAATGAGATGTTTGGCTGCAGGCAACTGGAAGAATTGTTTCAAACCTGTGTGTTTGTCTATCTGATTTTATGACGGAACCAACTCATTACCACCCTTCTCGTTCCGTTGTCATATAGCCAAAACCAGATAAAGATATCAGGGGATTAGCATAATAATTGAGTTGGTGTGTGTGTGTGTAAACACTGGTTTTATGGCCCCACAACTGTGTCAAGGCCTGTAAAAAGATTATATCTAAGGAGATGGTTAGAGATATTCAAAGGGAAAGGGAAAAAGTGCATTTAAACCTCAGGGGAATTAGTTCAAAAACGGTGCCTTTCGCTCTATCAGCTTCATCTGTAATTAAAATGCTAACAAGCCTTGATAAGACTATCTGACCACTTTTATAGGTTGCAGTGATAGTGGAAAGAATCAGGACGTTTCAGGTCATGTAAGCTCCATCGATGCACTGCTCCAGAGGGGCAGCAGTAGTCTTTGTAACCCAAAACAGTGTGGAGAGTGGAGAGCTAATACTAAGAACTGAAAAAAAAATCCATATAGTCACCTAATCTATCCATCCGCTTAGGAAGACAGACAGATGTTGTTGAAAGCCCCAGACAAAGCTTATCTTGGAGTTGGAGGACACTGCAATTTGTTTGTTGTTGTCTTTTCGATCCATGAATAAAATATAATGTCTGATAAAGATTATTTCTAATTTCCCAATATGTACTTGCCTTCATCATAAACATTTCACATATCAAGAAAACAAAAACGTACAACCCTAACCATGACCAACAGCAACAAAAAAACACTTTCACAACAAACAAGCTCTGAACCAGCGTTGAACTAAATCTTGCAACAGTCCCAGAAAGCACGGAGCACAATTCCACATTTTAGACAGCTCCCTGATATACTATATGTCATATTTTTGGACTCTATCTCTCTTATAATAGAGTCTGTGCATAATTTAATGTTGAAGTATTTGTAATTTTACATTAACTGTGATACATTTTGTTAAATTCTAACTTTCCTTTCATCTTGGACTGCAGCACAGTTGCCAGGAAGAGATGTTGGCATTTGTGGATGTTTTTGTTTTCTGGTTGTTGTTTTTTTATGTGGACATTTTTGCATTTGGGCAAGTGACGTAGTTGACGAAATGGAGTCGCCGTTATTGAAAGTTACATGGTATAATAAAGCCCCCGGAAGTGTGCCGGGCTTTGAAGCTAATTTTCGTAGTGGCCAAACGGTGGAATTACAACTTCTGTGACCGTCACGTGTTGCCATTGGTCCCAAAAAAACTTTTTCCCATAGACCTACATTGGAAAAGAGACATCTGTAAATCAGTGAATCATTTGTTTTAGGTGAATCAACATCCCAGTACGAACACTTGAATAGTGTCATTACTTCCTAAAAGTTGTAAAATGCACTAAAAGCTGAATCCAGAGTTATTTTCCTTCTTCCGTTCATGTGAATGAGATCCAGACCGAGGCTGAAGCGAGGGCTGGGAGGCGAAAACGCTATTGCGCCTGCTCTATGGGCTCAATGGATGCGGAAGATCGCTAGTTGATCCGGGTATTTTATCACTCAGCAGCCATTTTGGCTTCATGCGCCACTGAGCAACTCTCATAGAAATGAATGGGAGCCCGCCTCCAACGCTGCATCCAGTCTTCTTTATACATCCATGCATATAATAACGAGTATAAAGAGCGACAAAGTCCAGTAAGGGCAGGTGGGAGGGGTTGTGGATGGGTCAAACAAACACAGGACTTTCATCCAGATGAACACTGTTTGTGTTCGTGTGTGAAACCGAAAGAAAGCTTTGAGTTAACGCTTGTTACGTAACATTACATAAGAAAGTCCGCTAAGGGTGGTTGTTACTTATTCATGCTGGTTAAGTTGTTACATCATGTGGTTACATTATTATTTTAACATAAACTCCGATCGTTTTTCTAACCTTAACCAAGTAGTTTTATTGCATAAACCTAACTAATCGTTTCACAACCTTAACTTAAGCATCGTGCATTTCTGCAAGCGTGATACAAGGTTGATATGAAACATATTTTTGGTTCAGAAACATTGACATTCAACGTATCCGTGGTTTGCAGAAATGTTCAATGCCAACATTTGTTCTGGCGACTGGGTTGTGGACTGACCTTAGTGGGAGTGTTTTTTTCTTTTCAATGACGAATGAGGATATTTAGTTGAGATTAAATTTTGGGATGATGGAGGACAAACGCTTAGGGACTGTTACACCTCATCCCTTTACAAATTTGTCATCACAGCTAATGACAAATTTATGCAAGGACTCATGCTAATGCTCTAATCCTTCATTTAATTGGAAGTTGCTCTTCAAAATTCATGAAGAACGAAGCTGAGTATTCCTGTGGGAGAGATTTTACAACATTGTTTCTATATATCTTGCTATTTCTCATTCTTGCAGTGAATGCAGTTTTGAACATATTGTCATTCTTTGACCTTTTTCCAGCCTTGGATCAGATTCACTTGAGATAATACTGCTAACCCTTTTATTCTGTTTAAAACCTGCCGTAATTGAAAGGACGTTAGTGGATTTACGAATGAAAGACTGGCTGGTGTCGAGCAATTACAAATCCATTGTCATCATGATCCCTGGAGAGAATGCATCTTTTATTAGATGCTGGTTTATGATCCATTTAATTATCTTCCTTTTGAAATGAGATCGCCGGGGGGGGCAATCACCTCTGACCACATATAATTATTTTGCATGTTTCCATTCTGTGATAATCAGAACTCATGTTGAGCAATCAACAGTTAGACAAATGGTCAATCAGCGGAAGACCATCTACAATACCCATGAGGGCTGAGGCCTGCTGATCTGGCCGAGCCTCTGACTCTGGAACATCCCCGTTAATTTGCTTTCACCTGTCATGTAATGCTGTTTTCGATTCAAATTACTTTATTTTCCATGAGGAACTTCACTTGTGCAGCGGAACAAATGGGACATGTAAAACCATATAAAACAGACATATAGTTGTATATAGCTACAAGGGGAAGTTAAGTGTTAAAGGGACTATTTGTAACTTTCAGAAATGCCACACCTGTGGCCGTGAAATCAACGAAAGTCAGCGTCGGGCTCGCGCTTGCTCGCTCTCAATATACCTGAACGAGCAACACTCAAAACAGTGAGGAGACACACGTCAGCTAAAACCACAATATCACTCTATATTTCAGCTGCTTGGCAGTAATGTTAGCTGACCAGTCGAAGGTCTCTCCATGAACATGATTTAGATCTGATCCTAGTGTTGGCTTTTCCTGCCTAAGTGCAGGCTGAGGCAGCGGGGCTCTGCAGCGTGTCTCCTCTGCTCTCTCCACCCGCAGCCGGAGAGAGCAGAGGAGACACCGGCACCCGATCGGTAACGAGAAGACTACGTAACTCTCTGAACAGCTCGGTCACTTCACAAGACACGAAAAACCTCTGTTGGTCTGGAGGAGCTGCAGCAGTTATTTCTGCACAAACGTCCCCTGTGCATTCACTAGATATTCTAAACTAACTCTTCTGCAGTGTGGAGTGAGTGCGCGTTCACGTCTAGAGGTGGAGCGAGCTGAGCTGTCTGAGTGAAGGCGAGCAGGCAGAGGAGGAGGGTACAGCGGGTACAGCGGCTACAGGCGAACGAGCATATGCGAGCGCGCATGTGTGACGACCCGCTACATTTATACGCTTACAAAGTTACAAATAGTCCCTTTAAGTAGACGGATGGAGGTAGGAACGAAACTAGATGTGACCCTTCTGGTTCTTAGGGGTAGGGACCTATATCGACGTCTGGAGGGCATGAGGTTGTAGTCGTCAAGTAGTAAATTCAGCTATGAGTTCTTTTCTTACGGATGATGCTGTGGGGCTCCTGTTCCCACCCGATGATCTTGCTGCTCATCTTTACAATCCTGTTGAGGGGGTTCAGGTTGATAGCACTCAGCCCTCCAAACTATGCTGTAATATCAACAGTCAGTGTGGATTTACTGATGTAATGAATCAAGTGAGAAGTAGAGTCATTTTCTCATAGACTTTTATACAATTAGACTTCTTTTTGCAATCAGAGAAGTTGCCCCCTAATAACCAGCAGGGGGCTGGTTAATAACCAGCAGGGGGCTGGATAATAACCAGCAGGGGGCTGGTTATTAGAACGAATGAAAGTTTTAGGCACTTCCGCATTGGCTTCACATTTCAGACCTCGGAGATTGCCGCCAGGTAGTGCCAAGGTATTTAAACTTCTCAACGCACTCTGCTATCTTTACCTCCAGGGTCGGGGCAGTGGGCTGGTCCCTCCTGAAATCCACTAGCATTTCTTTAGTTTTGCTGGGATTTAGGTCCAGGTAGTTGGATTTCCTTATTGATGCGGTTGTTGGAGTTAGTGGTGTCAATAATAATTGTGTCGTCAGAGTACTTGATGTACAGAATCTCAGGATCTGAGCTCCTGCAGTCATCTGTGTACGGGGTGAACAGGAGTGATGAGATGACAGAACCTTAGCGGTGGCCCGGTGGATGTGGTTCTGTTGGCGTATGGGGTGGGGGTTGACATTCATCTGAGGCTTTGTTTGCTACATAGTAATAATCAATAGCTAATGCACCACCTGCAGTTCAGACACTCTTGACAAGTATCTGTATTCTATAATCTGACATACACAAAGAAAAGGCCTGTGTTTGATTAGGTCAGAAACAGCACACTTCAGGAGACAATGAGCTGATTAGGTCTGCTTTGTGGCCACATGCATTCCACTTGAGATACAACAAGAGCACAAAATGTACCTATTTACATTGCTGTCGTCATACACTCTCTGAAATTATGCATAAGAATTGAGTTTGGAAAGAAATTCTCAAAGGCCTGGAGTCACAGCAGGGTTATTCATATTCATCACTATAATTTAGTCATAATGCTGTCACTCAAAATCTTTTATGCATACGGCATATTTGTACTGAACATGTTCTGGTGTAAAAGTTATCCATTATTTGAATTAGTTTAACATTTTTACACAAGATGGCAATGTTGGTCAGTCAGTCTGTCCACCACTCTGGTCCAGACTTAAATATTTCAACAACTCTTGGATGGATTGACATTTTACAGAAATTCATGGTCCCCAGAAGATTCTACTAACGTTGTTGAACCCCTGACTTAAGTTAAGTCAAACATGTGTCCAGCTATATATCACTGCAGTTTGATGCTTTTATGTGTCTTCTAATAAACTTGGACAGTGCTCTTCTGATAAACCCAGTCTAGATGTGAATGCTGTGAAAACAGTGTCTTGATGTCTGACTATGTGCCGTGTGTTATTTAGTTATTTAATAATAAACCTGATCAGATTCCTTCATCAAAAGGCCCTTATAGGGTTTTGAACAACCTGCTGAACAGGATCAGACTTGCCAACTTAGTACCTGCAGCTAAACTCCTTTTATTTGAACTCAATATTTTGATTTGATTTGTATTATTATTAGCTCTGTTGAGTGTTAGCCCAGGGAATTGATAAAAGTACTTGTGAGCCATTTGTGAGTTTAGGTGAAATGATTGAGAAATTGAGAAATGATTTCCATTACTACCATCTCTACTACAGCTGTAAAGACGAGCTGCAATGGCAGTTATAATAAAAAATCCTGTTCAGTGTGATATCAAATAACTCTCCAGGTAATTTTCAGAGGGACTATTTTCATTAATGGCTGAGAAAAAAAATTTAATATTTACAAAATTGCTCCATACCCCAGCCTGATCACGCTGTTAAACTGTATGAAATGCTGTCTGTATCCTCTCTGGGTGACGATTGTTATACTGCCAAAAGATAATTGCAGCCCATTTTGATAATTAACATTTTATTTGATCATACAGCATGTTGTAGAGCATTATAAACCATTTTAATATGTACTTAATGGGATTGATTTGAAGTTGGGTTGTAGGAATATTTTCATCGTTTTATCTTGCCGTTTTCCTGCTGGCCCCGTCCACAGCACTGTATTGCTTAGCTTCTGAGCCGGTGCACCTGTCTGCTTCTCCAAACTAGGGGCATGCCAACCGCCGTCTACTTTAGTTAATACACTGACTATGGACAAGTACCTCATACAACCCCACTTCAAAACACCAGAACCGTCCCTTTAATGTAAGATTTATGAGGGCTCTCTGTGGTCTTTGCCTGTTATGATTTTCCTTTTTGCTCCTTGTCTTTTTCTGTATTTATTTTGAGGATGGAGGTTTGGTAGTTCAGTTTTTGTGACTTTGTTTGTAGTTGAGTTTATTCACTGTTTTTGATAGTTTAGGGAGCTGGTCCAGATTTCCTCCATCCTTTTGTTCTTTTTGGTCAGGCCTCCAGATTCTCATAGTTTTGGTTATTCATGGCATTATGTATAAATAAAACCGTTTATGCCTTTTGTAAACTAACTCTCGGGTATGGCGTTTTCCTGCTGTGGCCATAACAGTGCGTGTTTCATTGTGTGTTTGTATTACAATTATAGAGCTTGTTATAGCTATAACTTGGACTAAAATGAGCAGAGAGGACATTTGGGAGATAAAATCCTACTGTGTGTGTTTTATTAAGGATTATTTTCTTTTACTTCCCAATAAAGTTGTTTCCATGAAAATGATTTGAAATACCAGTAGCCTCTGTTTGATTTTAATGTCTGGGAGTGAGACTGTCAACATCAACAAAATAATAATAATTACAAACCTGGCCAAAAACAGCAAGCAAAAAATACTGCGCTGTGCCAGTGAGAGTGTTATTTCATAATGCAGTTCATCCAGGTTTGAGTGAAAAGCCACCGCTCAGCTGAAGTCAAGCCTCACTCACCTTCAGCTCTCTCTGCAGAGTTTACAGTCCCTGCTGCCAACATCCATCCACCTAATCACCCAAACTTTGTTTTGTTTTGTACATATTGTTCTTTGCCTTTTCCATGTGAAATGTAACATAAACAAGCGAGTCAAAATGTTAATTGGTGGATATTTATTTTGTTTTAGTCTAGTCAGTCGTAATAATTTGTGAACTCGCACAATTTATGGTGTCGCTCAGAAACACAACTTTAGTCCACAGTACCTATACTGTATTTATCCATCTGTTTAATATGTGATCCTTTCTGACTGTTAAAAGGGACATATAAAAACTCACTTTTCAGTACTTGTGTACATACATTTGGGTATCTGAAGTGCCTACCAACCCACAAACTGTGAAATAAGACAACCCAGTCAGTTTTTGTGGACTGCCTAGATCAGAAAACATGTGATTAAACATGCCATTCAGATTTGGCTCCGCTTCCTATGTCACTTCATTAAAATACAATTCATTATAATGGCAGTGGATGGGATATACAGTATTAAACAGAAAGTGAACATTTTGAACTTTGAACTTTGTGTTGGAAGCAGAAAAAATGGGCAAGCTTAAGGATGTGGGCGACTTTGACAAGGGCCAAATTATGATGGCTAGACGACTGGGTCAGAGCATCTCCAAAACTGCAGCTCTTGTGGGATGTTCCCGGTCTGCAGTGGTTAGGACCTACCAAAGACCCAAGGCTCATCGATGCACGAGGGGAGCGAAGGCTGGCCCGTGTTGTCCGATCCAATAGAAGAGCTACTGTAGCTCAAATTGCTGAAAAAGTTAATTCTAGTTCTGATAGAAAGGTGTCAGAACACACAGTGCATCGCAGTTTGTTGCGTATGGGGCTGCGTATAGCCGCAGACCGGTCAGGGTGCCCATGCTGTCCTAATGTTATGGCTGAACGGTCTATATCGCAAACGGCTTGAGTACTACCTTTGCAAAGGTGAACCATATTTTTTTCGCAAGTCAATCAGAGCAGACTGGGCTTTTTCAGGAGGGGGTCTTAAGGAGAAAGGCGCTAAAACGGAGCGTTTCAGACAGAGGGTGAATACAGGTATATTCAGACTGACTGTATGAGAAAAATAGTGTGTTTTTTTAACATTTAAACATGTAAACATGTTTTAGTAGAAACCCAAAATTAGCATTATATGCCCCCTTTAACACCAAATGATGTATGTATTGGTGAAAGCAGTCATTATGTGTCTGGTCTCTTTGCATGTCAATAAACTTCCGGTCACCTTTACGTCACAATTTTTCATCTGCATATATTTGACCTTTATCAAGTGCTTTACAAGCCCAATCACCGAAACAAGATCCTGACATGAAAGCAGCTGTAGTTTTACCGAATAATAACAAATCTTTCCTGTCACATTGTGAACAAACATTGAGTGGTTATTAAATGTATGACATTTCCATTAATCATGCTTGGCGCCTGTGTTTTCTGACGCCATTTACCCGATGTTGTAAGTGAAGAACCTCTCATGCATCTATTTAACGCCACTGGATCCATCCTCGGTGTCTGTGAAGTGCCTTTTTAGAGCTTTTGAAATGCATTACAAACAATGTCCAATGAGAGAAGCAATCATAAAGCCCTGTAGTATGACTTCACATGAAACAAGTGGTCAGCTGGCTGATGTTAGCATTTAATTCAAAGCCTGTACACTGTAGACTCTTAAAGGAGACATAATATGCTCATTTCCAGGTTCATACTTATATTTTGGGTTTTTACTAGAATATGTTTACATGATTAATGTTAAATAAAACAACATTTTTTCTCATACTGTCTGTCTGAATATACCTGTATCACCCTGTATAATATCAATGTACTAGTATACTTGTAAGAGTACTACTTCAATACTTCTTTGGACTAAATTGGCCAACGTTTTAGTTTATAAAAGTATACTTTTAAGTATACTTTAAATATGAGAGTACTAAACTTTGAGTACACAACTAGTTTACATCCAAGTTGTATTTTGTACTGCAACCATAATATGAACTATACTATAAGTGAACTTATAGGTAGCCTATATTGTTAGTTTACTAGTTATACTTGTAGCCCACTTTTTAGTATTTGTAAAGTACACTTTAAAGTATACCCTCAGTAAACTACTAATTTAATAGTTTTTACTGCAAGTCTACTTGTAAGTTTTCTTTAAGTGAACTAGTACTTAGCCAAATATACTTATACTTTTCTGTATACTTGTCAGTATAACCCAAGTATACTTAAGTATAATTTTGTATATCTCTGATTATTATATAAAAAGTAAACTGAAAGTATACTCTCTTATTTTAAGTTTAAAAAAAGTATACTAATAGCACATTTGAATAAACTTCTTTTTTGTAAGGGCTGCTCTGATTGGCTTGCAAGTAAAACATGGTGCACCTTTGCAAAGGTAGTTCTCAAGCTGTGGGCGATATATTCTAATGAGCCTGTATGTGACATAGGAAGGGGAACCAAATCTGAATGACTTGTTAAAATCACATGTTTTCTGATTTCGGCAGTCCACAAAAAACTGACTGGGTTGTCGTATTTCCCAGTTTGTGAGTTGGTAGGCGCTCCAGATACCCAAATGTATGTGCAAAGCACTGAAAAAGGGAGTTTTTCATGATATGTCCCCTTTAAAGTCATAGTAACAGCACATTCATTTTAAATGCTGCCTGGAACTTTTCAGTAAAACGTTTAACAATCACTGAGCTCCAAATATATTTGGATTTTCAGCCTCACATCTATGTATCATCAGATCATATTCAACATGGGATTCAGTAGTTAATAAGACAGACAAGGCAGAGGCAAATAAAATAAGGACATAACAAAACCTCTGCCATAGCACCACTTTAGAAATGTTTCCAGGGAGACAGATTACATTACATTTCCCCTTTTTTGTCTGAAAGGAAACAATAATTTGACATGTTCTACTGCACATCTGGGACATACCATAAAGAACCCCGACATGTTTACTAAAAAAATTGCAATGTCTATGTTTGTACAAGTATTTGATTTGTCTCTAGTGATCACGGCAAAGCGCTGGATGGTGAATCAAGGTCCTCAGCGAAAGTATATTTATGTCAAAATAAATGTGAATGATCCCCTGTAGTTTCATCAAGGAAATTGCTGTTTATGTATTTCTCCTGCACGTCCTTCAGACATTGGCGTACATCCCTTCTGTCCATCAGAGGAATTGCATTTTTTTGTATTAGACAGCACGATGAATGTGCGTCTATGCGTGCGTGTGTGTTTGTGTGTGTGTGTGTGTGTGTGTGTGTGTGTGTCTAATTGCAGTCTGCCAAGCGTGGAAGAATTAATCTGTTCGGCTGTGCTGTACAATTCTTTAGGTATGGCAACAAATTGGATTAGCATATGATGCAGAATTATCCAGTCATCACTGAAGGCAGATTGGCGTGAAAGTGGTCGACACACAGACAGACAGAAGCCGACGGAGGGTTTTGATGGAGTCAGACATATTTCTAACTGATTAGAAGTGCAATAAACCAGAGCTGAACTGCAATAAACTGCAGGCTCCATGTGGGATTGAATTTTAAAGCTTAGAGACACTGAGAGAGTAAAAGAGGGAGGAAGTTGGATTAACATGCATGTGCTGGAGATTATCCTGTCATCACAATAAAAGGGTTGCCTCCAACAGAGTTGGGGCTCAGATCTGTGATACTGTAATTCAATTGGGTGGTCTAATTCAAGTCTATTCCAAAGCTACTGAAGTCTTCATTATAACAACACATAACGATGCAGGAGTTATGACACTTTTCCACTTTGATTGCATGGAATTTGCTGGAAATCGACAAAAAATCTGAATGGATATTATACCACAACCCACACTCACAGGCACATGCACAAACATCAAGAAGTGCATACGCATTAATGGCAGTTCTTAATTTTCACAATATTGATATTAAATCCTCTGTAGTTTTCAGCACACAGTGTGTTGCTGTGAGTTCACCCAGCATGTCGCAGTAACACTCTAATCTCAGACAGCCGGTTGGAATGAATATTATTTTCATTTGAATTATTTTGGACCCACATTTAAAAGCTGTAGCATCACAAACTTGTGAAATGCTTTGCATCGTTTCAATTTCTGCCAGATTGAATAGCATTTTGAAGAGCGAGCGAGGCTTATCTGTTCCTCCATGCCTTTGGATATTCATGTGCTTTTCACAGATCTTTTAGACTGGAATATTTTTGCTCTCCCACTTTTGGAGGGTCACGGCGGGGTTATACAGGTGCTGCTGCAGCCTAACGTCAGCGGTGCAGCTGACGAGGAGGAAGTGGGACTCTGCTGTGAGGCGTATTCCATCTGCCTGGAGGGCAGGAGAGAGTGCTTTAATTTGATCTGATATGATAGGCACAGATATGCACAGACAACCACTCAAGCCTTGAATAAATCCTTCACCCAAAGTTCAAATGGATTCTTGATGGGATTTGGATTAATAGTTGTACCTGAAGATTTGCTCTCACACAGGTATTTATATCAAGTTCTTAAAGAACTCATTATCCAAGTTCTACACGAAGGGAGGAAATATAACCTCTATTTCAAACAGGAAGGTCAATTAAAAATCAGATAGAGTAGAGAGAGAGGGAAATTGGGGGAAATTAGCAAAAGCAAACAGACAAGAAAAGAAATGCTTGCAGGAGGCAACAGAAAATAGAATCATTAAAAACAAAATAGGAGACACTGAGACAGCAAACAATAGAAAACAATTAAACATTAAAGAGAAGATATGCACACACATGTATGTAAAGATCATGTAAAGGGTTTCAGCAACATTTTGAATGTAAAGAAGAATGTTAAAAAGAAAATGTTGATCCCTTATTGCCCTCTGCTGGACACATGTCTCCCTCAGTGTAAGGCAACAAAACATTCTCAGTCATTTCATTCACACATCACAAGACAACCGCTGAATATTTGATTTCTACAGTCAAATAATCTGATATATATTCTGGTATGATTTCATATTTGAATCCCATTTTCCCTTTAGACTGTCTTCCTAGTGATTTTGTATACATCTATGTATTTTTCTTGATATATGTGTTGCTTTTGTGATGCTCTTCATTATTTCCTATCTGCACAATGTTCATTTGGAATATATTATTAATATTGTATTGAACTCTTTACCTTTTCTAATGTAGTTAAAGAGACATTTTAAAAGGGAGAATTCAGCAGCGTTAGTCAAATTAAAAACAGTAAATAATGTCTCAAACTCTTGTTACTGTGTCCTGTGCTGTATTATGTCATGCCTTGTCCCAAAAAATATGTATTATGTCCCAAAAATGGAGCTGATTTGCATATGGAAATGCTAATTTAGCAAAAGAATGCATTGTTGTAAACTTTCCTAATGAAGAAATGTATGCAAAAAACAAACAGCTATTAGAATGGCATTGCTTATGTGATTAATAAAGAGCTTGTGTAAAAACTACACTATTGTAATACAAGTGTCCCATTTTAAACATGGATACTTTAGAAGAAGCATCACTTTTACGTTCTATCCTTCATTTTCTGTCAGTGCTTGTGTTCATTAGGAAGAGAGAGATTTGGATTTCAATGCAGCACACCTTCACTCACCAACATTTTCAACAGTGTTGGAGGGGAGTGAATAGTTAGTGAGCTATGCATTTAAAAAAGACTGCTTTTTATTAGTCACAACATCAGCGGGGGACAGACATTTTGTCTCCATCACTGATCTCGCTGCGGTTGTTTGTTTCATGTTCTTCTGTTTCCAGCTTTCAAGCAGACTTCTGTCTCATTACAACTGTCAGCGACTTGGAAGCTCAGTCACTTAGAATCTATGCAGACGGACTGAAGTCAAGTGAAATCAATTTCACAGTGAGGCGAAACAAAACGATACTGTTGGAATGATTCAGCTCAACTTGTGGCAGTGAAATAAACTCAAACTCCAAATGAGAGCCGTGCAGAGATGGCAGATTAGATAATCAATTTTCCCTGCTGCTCGGGTTATTTATGGTATTTTTTTTTGTGAACAATGTGGTCTAAATGAAATTTGCATGCTTAAAGCATAACGGCAGTTGTATTCAAAGTGAATCAGTCAAAATGAGTCAGGGATTGAGACTGCATATTTTTACAGACAATCTTGCCAGTAAAACAAATTAGAAACTTTAGGACTAGAAGCGGTGCAAAGGGCATTATGGAAGAGGAAGTGCTCAGACAAGGGCTTCAGTGCTTGGTGTTAGCAGTCAAGTCATTGGCAGCATGCTTGTTTACAGAAATTTCAAAATAGATAATGAGTTGGCTTCTTAGTTGTCAGACAAACCTTTGGCGTCACTAATATTTACCACATAAACTAGATGGGTAATATTTGTGGTGGATGTATCACCACATGGGCTCATCACAGCATTGCATTTGCTCACAATTTCACCACACCCAGCAGTAGTACTCTCTTTGGGCTTAGTCTGGCAAGCTGTTTGTGAGTTTATAGAGGCCTCAGAGCAAACAGTTTGTGCAACTGTGTAACCTTTACAGAACAGTGGCCACAAACAACAACAACAAGATACTGGTAAAGACTGGCTAGAATGTAGCATTGCAGGTGGCATGAAGCGAGGAGATAAGAGTAATAAATTGTGCGTTCCAATAACTATACTGCCATACTATTTAGTGTCACAGAAAAGGATTTAGTAGGCTATGTAGGCTAAATACCAGGGTGGTCTATTACATCTGGTCGTATTTTGCAGTATGCAAGCCAGCATGCTTTTCTGGCTATTCTGACCCACAATCCTCTGCATAATGGATATATGAGAAAAGGGGTCAAAGTTCAAGGCGCAATGTTATGGCAAAGTAGTATGTCCCTATTGTATGCATACTGCATGCAACAGTATACACTTTGTAAGGGCAGCTGCATTACATACTATAACTAAAAAGAAAAAGTATGTAATTTGGAACGTAGCCAATGTCAGTGAGCTGGTTTAGAAATGGCGATTATAGAGGTACCTAACGTTGGTTACATTAGCTAACATTAAACTGCTGGTCATACCAGACCAAATAGCAGCAAAACCACTGAGTGCACTGAACTGAGCGTGTGCGTTTTATTTCTTATGAATTCAACTTTTCATTTGTTAGAAGAAGAATGTGTTTTCATTTGGCGTTATGTGTTTTGCTTGTGTCCTGATTTATTGATTCTATTTTAATTTAATAAGAACATGAATAGAAAACTAATCTTCTCAAGACTTAAAATTACAAGTGTTTCTGACAGCAGTATGTCCTAAAGCCAAGGCAATGTGTTGTCTGCCTGCCTAAATGATAAGAGTTTATTAGACGTGGATGCTGCAACCAAACTGTGCTGGGAAAACATTTTTGTCTGTTTCTTATGGAGCTAAAAATTAAACCCACCTTAGTTGAAAGCCTACAAATTGATCAAACTCCTCATTTAGTGTTCACTAGAGGGCAATGGTGAGGTTAAGAGATGAGATTCAGAGCAGTGACCCAGGAGTTCAAGTGCTGATCCTTTATCTCATGTTGCAGGAACAGAAAGTGCATATTTCGTATGCATGCATTGACTGCATCTGGAATGAGTGGAATTCAGATGGAAATCAAGGAGTCCTCTGAGTGCTACGTCGTCCACACTGAAGAAAAGCTTATTGGGAAATATCCATTGACATGTTTGGAAGTCGGATGCAATCACAAAGCATAATGCAGAGGAAGTTCAAGCGCTCTGCTATTTAAAGTTTTTGCACCGCAGCAAACAATGAGATCTATTCAGGGGAAATTGTTTGGAGCATTATGTTGATTTCAGTGGTGATGGGATTCAATCTGACCTGTGTCACGTGGAGCGAGTATGTGACTTCAGGAGTATTGTATCCCGACAGTCTCACGTTAGACCCCACCTTGTTGCTATAAATGCCTCCATGCGCTCCAATGGCTACACCATCTGGTGGAGTCGGGGCGACAAATCCCTCCTGCTTTTTCCCCAGCGTGCCATTTCAGAAGGTCAAGGAACTGTACATTTCCCTCAGGCTGAGAAAAGAAACAAATCCAAAAACTATTTTATGCATCACTCCCTGATAATTTGACTTTGACTTTCTTTCAAACCAAAACAAGGAGAGATACGTGGGCAGAGGGAGATGAAAGTGAAGACAGAGTATACAGCACACAGCAACTCCCACAAGATAGCAATAAAACACAGTTTGAGGCTTTCTCCCGGCGCTTTTTCTCCTGCAGATCAGGATGATGCCAACTCAAAGCATTTCATATCAACCTGTCAGCTTAAGCAATTCATACCACCAGATAGAAATGAAACATGTTCCAAGCTGTATTCAGAAACAAGAACGTTTTGTCAGGTTGGTCTGACCACCCTAGAGAGATATTCAGAGTTGGGAAAACAAGTTTTGTGTTTGTTTCCATGGAGGCATAAATAACCAATATAGACTTGTTTCATTATGTGATGGACATGTACTCCCACTAGACCTATTGAGCCATGTTTGATAGACCATACATACCATGGAATTAAGGAGGTCCACTGAGTTTTTACAACACTGTAAATACATAAGACCTCTATCATTTGTCACAATGACACTTTCTCAGGATGTTTTGTGCAACCTTGCAATTTCAGCTTTTCTTGCATAATCCTTTTTCTGTTGAAATACAACTCTGTGATTTTTTTCCCCGCCTCATCCCTTTCAGTGTGGTCTCATTTTTGTCTGCACTTGGGATGATGAAATAGTTTTCCTCCTTTGTCGGTTGTCATTGACGTAATCTATTCCATCACTGCTGACATGTTAAGAGCCTCGTCTTTTAAAAAACAAGCTCACCTCAGGAGTGAACTATCAGAACGTCCTCTTTGTTTTTTTTAAACCTGGTCTCTGCTTATAGATGCAACATCCAATCTTATCACAGATTGAAAATAACAAGAGGGTGACGACTGAGTGTTCCCATTCCACCTTACGCAGTGATAAATAACAGACAGCATTCATGCTATACAACTTCTTGCGCATTGACGAACCACAAAATCCCATTAATGTGAACTTCATGGGTGGCCTTAAGGGCCTCTGGTGAATGCAAGGTATGCCCTGATACCAGCGAAGATAAAGTGATATCTATATGGAAGTCCTGACCTCTGAGGCAACCTTTAAAGGCTCCCCAGAATGTCATATATGATGTGTAATGGTATATATTTACACTTAATGACTGCAGAGATCATTAAAACTGATATTGGGGGGCTCGGATCTACATGAAGCTCTCGGTGATCACAAAGATGTCTTTCTTCCCTCAAATGTTCGCAAAAGTTAACAAACCCCAGTATTTCTGTCCCTACATTGTATGTGATCTTCTAGAATGAAAATCCAGTAATAAACTAGTATTTATTCAGAAAGATTTGTGATTTTAATGGCACTTTTTTCCCATCCTATCCCATCTTACAATGGCAGGATACTGAGTTGAAATAACACACAGCCCATACCTTCCTTATTTTGAGTTCAGCAGAGTGTTATCGTAATATTTGTACAAGTGCTTTGTCAATAGTGATGTTTCCTGTCCTCCCTTTTTACTTTCCCAACATAATCTTCATCATGAGAGATTTGTCACCAAATCTGAACCACGATGTTTCAGTCAGAGCCACTCTGAGAGGATCATTTCAATTCGCGGCAAAAAAAAAAAAAAAAAGCGTCAGTTAATGTCTTGAACAAGAGCAAATAGTTGGTTAATCTTTGCTTTTGTGCGCATATTAATGTAGGCTGAAGGGCAACTAGGGAAAATGAGACAGCAAAGGAGACACTGAGCAGCAGTTTAAAGCACTTAACTTAACAAAGGCGATAAAAATGGTTCTAAAATGAGCCCCGAAAGACAGAACTGTTCTCCACTCCAGTCCATAATTGCTGGTTTCATTTAAAGAGGACTTATTATGCTTTTGTGCTTTTTCCCTTTCCTTTAGTGTGTTATATAGTTTTTTTTGTGCATGTAAAAGATCTGCAAAGATAAAAAGTCTAGTCCACGCCAAAGGGAGTTACTCTTCCCCACAGAAACACTGCTCCTGAACTGCCTGAAAAGCCTTAAATGAAGTCCTGCCTTTTCTTCTGTAATGTGGTGATGTCACCAAGTAACACATTTGCATAATACCTGACTAGCGGCTAGTTTGGCACACTTTCAAACAAAGCTAGTTAGAGCGGAGCTGGAGCAGAGTCCGAAGAGTTTGGTTTGGTTGATCAATCACAACAGAGTGGGCCAGCTGACCAATCAAAGCCGATTGGGCTTTTCGGGAGGGGGGGTCAGGAACTCAAACCAAGAGTTTCAGACAGAGGGTGAAAAGAGGTGCTGCGGCACAGCCGGTATGAGAAAAATAAAGCGTTTTTTGAATATTAGCATGTAAACATGTTCTTGTAAAAACCCAAAATACAAGTATGCATCTGAAAATAAGCATAATATGTCCTCTTTAATATACAGTGGGCACTGTGAAAACATTATTTTACTCAAAATTACCCACAATGAGTTGGTCTGGTTACTCAAGCTTCTATTCTTGGGAAGCAGGATAATCAGGAGCAGTGCACTATGGGTAGAGATCTGCTCCTCTGTGTGAAAACGTCCATATTATCTGATGTGAAGGGATTGTTTTGAGTCTGTTATGGTTGGCCCGGTGCAATGGTGTTGTGTAAGAAAACATGATAATGTTTAATCTATCGCCCTGCGTACAAAAGAATGAAATCGGTTCCACAAGGCCTATAGTTTGTGAGAGAATGCTTGACGGCATATCTCTGTATTACAGATTCAGCATTCAAATCCTCACTGAGATTTCGATGGAATTAGCATCGAATAAGTATATTTTTTTCTTGAACAAATGACTAAAAACAACTTCTGTATTCTGCACAGGAATGAAAGCTTTTCCGTCAAACAAACAAGCTAGTTGGATGGAGCTCACCAGCTACCCACTGAGACAGGATGCATCCAACATATCAGACTTTCCTAAAGAAAACAGGCCAAACAGTCGAGCCTGGAAGGCATGTTTTCAACTTGGCAAAAGTCTGTCACAATGACTGGCCCTATGCCTGATAGGCCGTGATTTATAGACGACATCTGCTCTGTTGCTACTTTAACCCATTGTACAAAGTGCTCCGTGGAAAAGAATGTGTTCAAGAAACCCACTGCACATGCATGTTTTGCCATTTAGCGTCATTCTCACAGCCTATACTGCTTGATCTACTGGCCTTTTGTTTAACAGGAAGTAAGCAGAGCCAACCTTTAGTGAACTGATTGACTGGGATGTTGCTCTATTCAAAGGTATAAATTATTATAGGGTACGTGGAAAAGTCATCTCTGCATGCTGATGACTTGCCAGAAAGGAGGGACATTTCTTCACTTTTCATGTGACTACGACTTCAATCCAGACTGGTCATGCATTACGTGTCAAAACTGCAATCCAATATCTTTAAACGTTTACGTGCTCGGTTTAGTCTCATTCACATCCTGAGTCAGAGCTGCAGCAGCCTCTTGGCACTGCTTCCTCATTAACATATAGGTCTGAAACAGCCTTCTGCTCACACATTTGATCCCTTTTCAACTAAGGGGCCTGAACACCCAAGTCGCTTCAAAAGCTTTTATTCCTCACTATGGGGGGGTTTGGAAACTGCATTAAAAACGGTAGCAGATCCTTTCAATGCTGTGTAGCTCAAGAGAAAGAGCTGTCAGTGGTTTCAATAAAAAAGTAGAAGTGACCTTTTCAAATACCAGGGTTTTTGTAATTACACTTTGTGATATTTATATTCTGACCTGCTCTCATTCACAGAGGTAAAGGTGGCCTGGAGAGGTCAGAGTATTTTATGTCCTCAGGTCCGTGCCAATTGCAGCTTCATAACCTTGTTCTCTGCAACTCGAAATTAGCACATATCATTTCCCAAATTAGTGCATGAGAGGCTTTACATCTGAGGGGGTTGATCGGCATCAATTGGTGTGACATTCAAAGTAATGGCTTGAAAACTGCACCCCTTTAACCCCATTTAGCGAGTGGGCAGAGACAAAGCTGTGACTGTATTTATTTATCTAAAGGGAAGGGTATGGCGGGAGGCTCTCTTGCTGCCATGTTTGCTCGTTTTTTGATGGGACAGTATGCCCCCCAACACATCATCTTTTCCAATTCGTCACATACTTCTGCTTTGTCACGCCTTTTTGGCATCACTTTAGGTTTAGGCAATAAAATCACTTAGTTAGGTTCAGAAAAAAATGACATAGTTGGGCGTTATGTTTGTAAAGTGAAAATGAAACTGAACGTTGTGAACGCGAGACACGGACGAACAGCCGATTGTAACATGAAAGTGAAACTTGACACACGAGCGGTCTCCTGGATGAAAGCCTTCTGTTTGTTGGACCCATGCACCTCTCGTTCCGCTCGCCCGGTATGTGTCTTTTAGCTCTTTAAACTACGTCACCACAGTCACTCCCGGCACACTTTCTCTGAGCATTTACTATAACCGTGGATGGGTTTACATTGTAGTTAATGGAACGCCCGTTGCGTCTAATACTGCTGCTAAAGGATGCCTTGTGCGGCGGTATCACACACCGATGGCCGTGACAAAGCTTCGGTATTTGACGCCCTGAGAATGAGAACAGGCTGGCCCCCCTTAGTTACTGTTGCTACGCTGCTACGTCAAGCTTTCCACTCCAGCATGTCACGTATGCAGTTTACAAAGATAATGGTGGCAGATTAACCACTCTGTATTCTTAGTAATTTTTGAAATGATGTGTCAAAAAACTAAATCAGGCTTCTCATTTTGAGCTGAATTACAACCCTCCAAACTCAAAATATTGCTCTTACTACAGGCCAATGCACATGTGCACATATGTAGGGAAATCCAAAGTTTCACCTGCCAGCCGTACTCTTCGGGGAAGGGGTTCAGTGAACGCTCAATTTGTTTTAGACTAATTTGGTTGCTGACTGATCACTAGAGAATAATAAGAGGGCACCAGATGGCCAAGTACTTGCCAGGTGATAAGAATATATCAGCAATAGCCTCAGGATGGTTTTAAACAAGCCCCACTTAATTGACAATCTTGGGGTGTAAGGAAGGTCTTGAAAGATAAATCTAATAAAGTGCACCATTCCCAAGAGAGGAGTCCACTAAACCCCCTTGTGGCTGATGGATCAAGCTTGAGTAAACTAGCTTTCAGTCTGTTTTGTAACAAGGCCTTGTTCTGGGCAGCTGAACAGCAGCCCAGGATTTCATCAAGCTGAGAACATTAATACAGCTTTCACTGTTCAACCTGTCAACAGCCCTCCTAACATCTAGCTCCAAGTATTGCTGCGCACGATCGGATATTGAGTCATCCATCTGTTCTCGCACTTGCTTTTAGTGGCATGGCAGCGGGGGCCACGCTCGGCGGATATCTTGAGAGATAAGTGGTGGTTAAAAGTGTCAATGTTGTGATAGTGCGGATGCCTACGGTGCTGCTATCCGTCCAAGAAATGGAAAAGGACATCCTCTGTACTCCTACCAAGTTGGCAGTGTGTGTTTTTGGCAGGCTTGTTTGCCAGTGGAAGTGAATGAACAGGCCTCTTACTATGCAGCTGCACAACTCAGCTGTTAAATGAAGTTCAGGTGGAAGGACAGTCACTTATAGCTGGAGGAGAAAAGCTCACCCAAGAACACCAAATGTGGCAACTTGCTTTTGATTAGTGCGTCTTTTCCATGCATTTCCTATTTATGCTGTTTTATGTATTTGCAATTTTCAACATTAGATTATACTTCCACATCAGCTGATTTATGATCTCTCAGGTTCCTCTGTTTGTTTCCTGAGTCAAAAAAACTGACAATCCTCGAAAGCACAAACAAACATACCTTGAGCCACCGCTGAGCAGTATCTTCCTCCTGCTGACTAATGCAGCCTCCTCTCACTAGGGGGAACAATTACACACAATGCAGGGAAGCAGCTCCCAGATTGTTTCCTTCCCTTGATAAGGCAGTGGCTACTACAAAATAGGAGACAGGAGAGTCCATTTTGCATCCTAAGGGACCAGCACTGTGTGAGAAGATCCTGTGCATTTCGGAGCCAACACCTGCCCCGCTGCCACCCATGAACTCCCGCTTCGGTTCCCAGTCGACCTCCTGCTGATTATCAGCCCTGACTGATTTCCACTGCTGCGTACACAATGCTTTGCTTGTAACATTGACACTCAGGCATCTAGGAAATGCTTATGCAATGTGATATAATTGTCTGTCTGTGGTATTGGGAGGAGTGCACATTCTGTAATTGCTTTGTTTTTTACGCAATCAAGAATGGTCATTTGGTAAGCACCCACGTTTCATAATGAAAAAAAAGAAATTCAAGTATAGTACTGAGAGCCATGTGCACTTAAGCTTGTCACAACTTTTTAAAGAAATATGGGTCAATATATTTCATAATTCATCCTCAGAGACACTGCAAAGATTGCTCAGTATGAATCTGGAGAGATACTGCACCCAAAATCTAAAACATTCCCTCATTGACAGATATCCATAAAATCTCCTAAACCTCTTATCACATCTATTCCCATACTCAGTTTGTTGCATGCAGTTACACTGGAGTTTCGTCAAAATACGCCTGAATATGCTGCTTCCCGCCGGATCTTAAACGTCCAGTGTGTAGGATCTGGCGGTATCTAGCGGTGAGGTGAGGGCATTGCATCCGACCGAAGCCTCTGCCGTGTGCCAATCGTGTTGGAGAGCTACGGTGTCCGACGCAAAAGCACAAATGATCGTCTCTAGAGCCACTTGGCGCAGAGCCAGTGCGTAGAGTGTGTGTATGTGTGTGTAAGTGGGAAGTGAGTGGTGAAGCAAGAGAGAGAGAGAGAGAGGCAGCGACGGGAGCGAGTAACGTTATCGACTTCGGCCCAAGCAGGAAAAGTTAACAGTGTTTGGTTTGTCCGTTTTGGGCTACTGTAGAAACATGGCGGTACAACATGGCGGACTCCATGAAGAGCTCCCTATATAGATATAAACGGCTCATTTTAAGGTAACGAAAACACAACGATTCTTATTATCAGGTGATTATACACTAAAGAAAACATACTTATTAATATTATATTCCATTGCTGACAATAGATCCCACTAATTGTTACACACTGTTCCTTTAAGCGCTGTAAGGAACAGCACAACCCTCTTGAGTGTTTTTATAACCAAAAAATACAATAGAGTCAATGTAAATAATAGCTATGTGACATTCTATCAATCCCTTTAGGGGACTTCTGTTTGCACTGACGTCATGCAGGCCAGCAGCTGCCAGGGATGTGGTGCCTTGTTTAAAGCCACTTGAGCTCATTAACACACATGCTCCCGCCACTTTCCCCACGCAGTTCAAGGACAGTTCCTCTCTGACCACGAGGCCACTCAGAGGAACCTGAATCCCTAATGTGACTCTCTCCATCACCCAGGAGCTCCTACTCACAATGCTGTCATTGATCATTACCACAGGACTGGAACACAGAATGGGCCGCTGTCCCCCACATTGTTCTAGCCACTGATTTTTTACCACATCAAAGACCTTGACGTCCATCACCAATGAGTCTCACAGAGACAGGATTTCTTGGAGAGGCTGTTGGACATGGGAAGGGGAAGAGTGGTGCTTTCTCACTTCCCAGTAGGCATAATTGTCTCTGTGTAGTTAGGAAGAAGTGAGTGCAGTCGTGCAGACAAAGGATTTTATCACATTTAGCAATTTAGTAATTTAGACAGGTACAACCTCATTTAAATCATACATCTTAATAAGACAATTCTGTCCTAATTAGAGCCGCAGCGATTAATCGATTAGTTGTCAACTTTTAAATTAATCGCCAACTATTTTGATAATCGATTAATGGGTTCGATTAGTTTTTTAGTAGCTTCTTAAATGTGAATATTTTCTGTTTTATTTACTCCTTTATGGCAGTAAACTAAATATCTTTGAGTTGTGGCCAAAACAAGACATTTGAGGACGTCATCTTGGGCTTTGGGGATCGACATTTTTCACCATTTTCTGCCATTTTGCAGACCAAACAACTATCGATTAATTAATTAAGAATATAATCAACACATGAATCAACAATTAAAATAATCATTAGTTGCAGCCCTAGTAATAATGTATTTTTTTTTCTTTTCACCACATATTTTACAAATTAAAGACAGAAAACAGAAGCAGCAAAAGTCAACCTGTGGTCACCCTCAGTGTGTTTTGGCGGTCAGTACCGCTCATACATTACCATAAATCATCAGTAAGTCAACCTATTCTAACGATGACTGACACAATGTCACATTAGTGAGTCCAAAGGAGAAACCACGGCCTTGTCAAAACATCAACAGTCTGCTAAATTTAATCTGCGTCCTGGCTGACATTTCTGACATTTCAGTTCATCCTTTCTCCACATAGCATTTGTCTTGTTCAGTCTATTTGTCTTGGGTGAGGCTGAACAGCGGATCTCTTCCAATTCTTTTCCTTTTTTTATAAAAAGTTAAATTCTTTCCCCTCACGGGAAAGAGAGAAACCGATCTGCACCCCAATTCGTTGTATTGTCTTTTAGTCAGGGGGCTGAAGTCCTCTCCGACCACCTCCGTACTCGAACGTAGACCAACAATGGTAAGAGACCTTGGTTGTTCCAAAAAAAGCATTACGATTCATTTATTCATGGGTCCCTGTGTACTGTGTGCTTAAAATCAGAGGTAATATATGTTACAATTATGAGCCAAAATGAGAAAACTGACGAAAAATAGAAAAAGAAAACCGAAATGCAAGGCCAGTGCCTCATGGTTTCTTTCAATGTAAGATAAAAAGGCAATTTTCCTGAAAGGCCTATAAAAATACACTATATAAAGGTGCTCTTCAACTTTTGCATATGAAACACTCACCCCATGTTGGCTCGGAAGATTACAGTAAAAGGTTTGTAATTTGCTTCAAAACATGCAGATTGCCAGAAAAAAAAGTGGATTATCTTGCAGGAGCAGTTTGAGACCGCTTTATGGAAGAGTTGGTGCTTTTTCCCTAATCTTTACAAATACAGGGACATACCTCAAGCATTGGATACTTGAAGTATATGTCCCTGACCCAAACCACGCTGCCTCAAATCTCCATCAAGAAGAAAACTGCAAACATTTTACAACCTTCTTCCAGGGGAAGTTCAGGGGATCAGTGTTTTGATACAAAGATTTTGGGTGGAATATCATTTTAGGTGTAGATCTTACAGTAGATGCATGTAAAATTACAGTCATAACCCACCAAAACAAAGAAAATGTAAAAAAAATTCGGTCTGTCAATCAATTAAAATATTCAATCACAATAAATTTAAAATTAATCATACAGTTTTTATCTGTTTAACATGTACCTTAAAGGGAGATTTGTCAAGTATCTAATGCTCTTATCAACATTTATGCAAATGTATGTATATATTTATTATTGGAAATCAATTAACAACACAAAACAATGATAAATATTGTCCAGAAACCCTCACAGGTACTGCATTTAGCATAGAAGGCATAGAAAATATGCTCAAATCATAACATGGCAAACTCAGTGTGTCAGTGTGCTGCCTTGACTATGACTTGCCCTAAACCGCATGTGATTATCATAAAGTGGGCATGTCTGTAAAGGGGAGACTCATGGGTACCCATAGAACCCATTTTTATTCACATATCTTGAGGTCAGAGGTCAAGGGACCCCTTTGAAAATGGCCATGGCAGTTTTTCCTCGCCAAAATTTAGTGCAAGTTTGGGGCGTTATTTAACCTCCTTCGCGACAAGTTAGTATGACATGGTTGGTACCAACGGATTCCGTTTTCTAGTTTCATATGATGCCAGTATCTTCACTGTAGCCGAGCTGCTACAGCCTCCAAAAGATCGAATTGCGTTAAAAAAATTAGTGCCGTAACATGTAATCATATTATGTTTGGAGAGGGGGATTCAATTATGTAATTTGCTGAGGCATCATGGTATTGTAACAAAGACGTTATTTAATTCAGTATTATATTCTATACTGTACCGACCAGTGTACCTATCCTTGACTGGCCTCTCTGGTCTATTAATATTTCCTGCAGGTGCTCTGGTCATGTTTTATAATTCTTCCATGTTTCCACAGTTACCTCGGCTGCCTCTGCTTCTGCTTCCAAACTGTCGAGGACGTGTCTTTTGTCCTCTTTCTTCTCAGAGTTTCGCCTCCCAAATGGGCTTGTGTAAACTGCTTGTGCTGACTCTGCCACTGGTCTTGCGTGGGCGCTTGTTCACTGCTTCCTTTTTTCTTTTGCCGTATCCCCATCTTCTGTGTGGTCACTGCTGATAGCCATTCCTTCTGTTGTTGTTTCCTTGTACCCAGCATGTGTTGATAGGTGAGACCTGCTTTACATCCTGCCAGAGGGTATCAAGGTGGTTCTCCTCATCATATAGCTCCTGATGTAAAGTTGGAACATGAGGCTGAGTGCCAACCTGTAATCTGTCTAGATCTCTGGGTCTTTTAGGAACAATACATTACACTCCTGCCTTTTGTGTTACCTCGTTGGGAAGTTCTCTCACAGCTTCCTGCAGTCAGTACATGGTGGTCTCTTTCAGCATCCACCCCTGGCATTCAACCTGGTTCTCTATGGACTGATCCAGGTAACCTGAGGTAACCGTCCTCCAGTGATCAAGTTCAGTCTTTGTTCTCGTTCTTCGTTTCAACAAACTCATGCTATCCAGTGACCTCTTTGAATCATTACTGGATTCTTTTTCCCAATCCATATATGTTCATGTCTCTATCAATGAACTTGTCCAAGGATGCTTGATTATACTGTAGAAGATGCCTTTTGCCTCCTCTTATTAGTAGGGGTGTGACGAAATATCGTCCCACGAAATATCGCGATATAAAAACGTGACGATATGCATCGTCGAGGCGAAAAACTGAATCGTGATATCAGGGTGTAATAGGTACTACGTACATACGGGCTCTGGGCAGCTGCAGCCTCTTCCTGCTGCTCTGCAAGGCCCATGGAAGGAAGCTGAGTATGTTACACATGCGCAGTAAAATCTGGTCTGCCCTCGCCGAAATTGAACCAATCGCAACGCACAGCCGCAGCTTCAGTTACACTGCGCATGTGTCATACCCCAAAAGCCATGTCCGCCCGTGTCCCAGCCTCCTTTTTATAGGCCTTGCTGCTCAGGGTCGGGGCTCCACACACATCAACACACACACAGCGCAGTCAGCCACAGTGGAGACGAGTTGACAACTATGTAAGTGCAATAAAACGTTGCAAGTGTAAAGCCAAGATACGTTATTACACCTGTTCAAAAAGCATAAACACAATGAAACGGTTAAACATGGAGGAAAGCAATGTTTCAATCTGCTTTGTCATGTTTCTTACTGGTAAACTGATCAGCTGGCTGAGACAAAGCAGCCCCCCAACCCTTGCCAGCCGTAACATGAGTGATATCAGCAGAGGACAGGAGGAAGGACTGATACTGACTGATGGAGGAGAGAAGACAGGAGGAAGGACTGATACTGACTGACTGATGGAGGACAGAGGACAGGAGGAAGGACTAATACCATAAAAAATGGAACTATAAGTCAAACAACAGCATTGTTTGGCATTTTATGTCTTTTGAATAAAAGGCTACTTTTTCAGTCATATATTTTCATCATTTAAGTTCTGTTAAAATGATTGTTATAATATCGTATCGTATCGAGATCGTGAACCCAATATCGTGTATCGTATCGTATCATGAGCTGAGTGAATCGTCACACCCCTACTTATTAGTTCTGAATGCAGCAGCCATTGGGCCATGGGTCTCTTGTTGTCACGGCGCCTCCTCCGTGACACCTGCCTGCCTGGTGTGAGTGTGTTTTTATTATTTTCCTTCCTTTTAGTATGAATGACATGTGCTTGGTGTGTTTCGGTTTTGTCTGTTTGCTTGTGTCCCTCCCCCTCTTGTCCTCTCTCTCCTTCTCACTACTCACCTGGACTTAATCTGCAATCAATGCTAATGCCAGTCTCCTGCAATCAGCTCACCTGCCCACCAATCAAACAAGCTCCTCTTCACGTCATTTAACCCTGCTACTCTAATGGCCAGTCTCCGCCAGAACGTTGCCATTCATGGTTTGTCAATGTGCCACGCTTCCAGCACCTGCTAGATTGTGCCAGTTTATTTCCCGTTTATGTCTTTGCTTGCTTTCCTGCCTGCTCGCCTCAACTAGCCACTGATCTCCACCCTCCAGGAAAAACCTACCTGTCGCCTCAGCTCATCCAGCCTGCCAGTCAGCTATCTTCCTGCCAGCTCACATCCCCGAAAACCCCCCTCTACCTTCATTACCTCATCAGCCTGCAAAAAACTCCTATAATGAAATACTTACTGTACCTTTTTACCTGCCTGTTGTCCAGCGTCTGCATTTGTGTCCAGCCACAGAAACCCTGACACTTTAAGACTGTAACTACTGTCAACATAAGCCCTACACCCTGTGTGTGCAGAGCATTATCACTCTCATATCCGGAGTACGACAACAGCTGTACAGTTATCAGTCTGTGTTGGTCTGACTGTGGCCATCTGGTCTGGCCTTAAAAACATGCTGTACCTCCAGAAGCACTGAAGGTGGACTTTTGCAGAGGAAAAACTTAACCTCAAATGTAAATTTAACTAATGCCACAAAAAATGTTAGTTGACAGAACAACACTGAGCAACGTATTGTCATACAACAGTTTGTATGATATCATACGAAAAGTTATTTCTCATATTTCATGCATTCTCTTATGAATTCAGCAATACCTCAAGTTACGCTAGTTACATGCATAGAAGTCTTTTAAAAAAAAACTTCCATCTTCACAGATAACAACTTTAGGTTAGATTTAGGCCACAAAACTGCTTAATTAGGTTTAGAGAAATATTGTGGTTTGGGTTACTACTTGTGAGATACTTGGTTGGCTTTAGGCAACAAAACTATTTGGTTAGGTTTTGGAAAAGTTTAGGGTTTGGGTTAAAATGACTACGGAAGTGGCGTTACTTAAGTATGGAAGTTACGTGACAAATAAATCAACGTCAACTTCTGGTTTCACACAGGACATGAACAGCGCTCTCCTGGGCGAAAGTCCTGCGTTTGTCGTTCTTTATACATCCTGGTTCACAATTACTTGGATTAAATACGCATTGATTTTGCGGGATATATGAATTACAGTGCATTACTTTTCGTAGGTATAGCTACAAACGGTGTATGAGAACAGCCTGCACTGAGAGCTGTAAGTGCTGGGAGGACATGATCCCTCACCAGCTTCCCACCCGTAAACACTGGAGTGAAGTGGCGTGAACCAGGTTTCTGTGACAGTTTAGCAAATGTTTTTTTCCCTTCTCCATTAAAGTGTTCCACTCGGTGTGAAACCTGGACTGACTTTAGAAACTCCACCTTTGATACAGTTGCATGTTAAAACCATAAATTACTGTTTATCTTATTGATTGATGAAAAATTTACTTTTCAGCACAAGAAAAAATTTACTTTTCCCTCCCCTATATACAGTATGTGTGTGTAGGCTATAAAGATAGGGGGGATTAAATAGATACCAGAGGATTTAAAGACAAGATATCTTATCAAAATATCAGTGAAAGGTGACTTTAATCTTTACCAAGTCTACAAAGGTGTTGCACCACTGTCAGTCAGAGGAAAGGTCATCCACAGGATTTTGCTGGAAGGATGAAAGACGTTGGTATAGGACCAGAAGATGAGAGACCAACAGGCAGGCTTTTGTGGGGACAGTCCTGCATAGACTAGATTCTTCCACTACACATCCTTCTTTATATGTTAATAATGTGGACTATAATTAGGCACTACAGAAAAGACCAACCTTGTAGGAGCTCTTAGGCAAAGCATGCAGCCATCTGTCAAAAAGTTTTAGGGTTAAAATCCAGACAGCGGTGCCTGCCTGTCTCCATTTCTGTTTCTAACCACCATTGATTGGGTCAGTATCCAAAAGAAAAGAGAGGATGAATCCAGAAGACATTGTGGACCCAGATCAATGACCTGGACTTATATGTAAATGCAGATGATCTGTAAATCCATGCCACATACAGTCATGTTAGAGATGACACCCCTGGCAGAGGTGAAGAAATGTATTTATCAGAGTAGAATTTGTGATAGCAAATCAAGGCAGACGGGAGGGCAAACGTCTGTTGAAAAAAGCTAGAAAGTGCAATAAGATCAGGCCACAAACAAAGATATACTCAAACACCAAGGCAGTCCTATCATACAGTATCTCCACCTCACCCTTCTGATGTGTTAATCCGTCAAAATCAACAGGAGGTAAACTGGTTCACACTCAAAGTCAAAAATCAGTCTTGTATCATCATCATGTACTGGCTGCATAAACAAGTCCTAACAAACAGTGAATACCAGCCTTTAAGAAAATACAAAGCTTTATAGAAAGCTGCCTTTGAATGAGTCCACATATCCATCGGCCAGACATCATTAGAGATGCTGACCTTTGGCAGAGAACAGAGTTTAGAAAGAGAAGAACAAAGAAAGTGCTAAGGAATACCAGCCACCAACATCACCAGACAGGCCTTAATATGGAGCTCAGAGGAAAAAAAGAAAAAGTGAGAGAAGACCCACAAGGAGAAGAACCCTTTGAGACGGACACCAGTACGATGGGCTACACCAGGAAAGAGATGAAAAAAATGACCCATGTAGGAGTGACGATGTTTTTAACTACGTCATTTCTTTGAAATAGTTGAATGTCCAACAAGCCCTCCAAATTTAATGCCAAAACACATTGTTTGTCCATGACCTCTGGAACAATACATAGCGTGTTCCTCTCTCAGCAGGATAACATCATTTGTCAGACACTTATAATAACAATCAGAGCCTGTCAGTGACAAAGATAAGTGCTTTTAGTGGACGTTAATGACGGTGCCAAATTGAACGGTTGCCATCAGCAGCGTTCACGCTCAATACTGGACCGATTTCAGAAATTGTTGTCACCGTTCCATTCCATCTGAAGTTGCCCTTTAAAGGGACTGTTTGTAACTTCTTACACGTATAAATCAGTCCAGGTCGGTGTCCCATGCGCGCTCGCATGTGGCTACGCTGTTCAGACAAGACTCCACCACAAACTACACGGAAGCACCAAAACCGCAAAGTTATATCTAGTGAAGCCCGTCTTGCAAAACAGTCTTGGGGTCTCCAGGGCCGGAGTCTCTGCTCCTCTGCCTGCCTGCTTGCCTTCAGTCATACACCGCGCGCGTTCTCGCTCCACCTCACGTGCATGCGCGCACACTACACACTGCAGAAGAGTTAGTAGCTCTGAGAATATCTAGTGAATGTACAGTGGACTTTTGTGCAGAAATAAATGCTGCAGCTCCTCCAGACTAACAGAGGTTTCCTGTGTTTTGTGAAGTGACGGGGCTCCGCAACGAGTTACGTTCTCGTCTCCGACCGGCTGCCGGTGCCTCCCCTGTTGCCTCCCCGGCCGCGGTCGGGAGGCTGAGGTAGGAAAAGCCAACACTAGGATCAGCACCGATTCATGGAGAGACCTTCGTCTGGTCAGCTAACATTACTGCCAAGCAGGTGAAATATAGAGTGATATTGTGGTTTTAGCTGATGTGTGTCACTTCACTGTTTTGACGGATGCTCGCTCATATTCACGTAGCGCGTGCACACGGGCGAGCGCGAGCAACAGGACACTGACTTCCGTTGACTTAAAGGCCACAGGTGTCACTGTTACAACCAATTTCTGATTCTTAAAAACAGTCCCTTTAACAAATATGATCGACTTACCGCCACTGCACACCGATGACGTTTTTTTGTGCAATTAATTCGCCCATCAATATATTTTTTGAACTGTTGTTTTTGTCATGAATACTTTCACACAGAACGTGAATATTACGTGGCGAAAAAGTGCCGTTATTTTTTTCAGAACAAGGTTGATTTTCTGAGCTTTCACACCACGAATAAAGGCGTCAACCAATCACATTGTGCGGAACGGTTTGAGTTGCGCATATATTTATGAAACACAGAGGCTCCATAGTCCGAATCAGGACGGCAAACTTTATTACTTCTTTCAACATCTTACCTTTCACAATAAAAGCCCTAGACATATAATATTCACAGGTGATAATTTTGCATTTTTGTGTTGTTTATTCGTCATGCCCCCCACACCCCACCCCGATGTATACAGGCCTTTAGATATTAGTTCACAGCAGTTTGTGGTAGGGTGTACCTTTCATTAATACTGATATTTCTTACAGGTAAAATAAGGCATGCAATTAAAATCTTAATGTGACAGAAAAACCTATGGTATTTTAGAATTATTACAAAATGTAAAATTATGAACTTGGTATCATGAGACAGATTTTAAACATTCATTAAAACATACCATTAGAGAAAACTATTCTTTGTTTTATATCTTTTTAATGCCAAAAATATATATATATATATATATATATATATATTCATATAAAAACACCAAACAAGCATAAATGAGCATACTGTAAATGGAAGGATCCATTTTGATATTTAAAAATTCCCTATCGAATCATAATCAATAAACTAATAAACCCACATGATATTCTGTAATATGAAGTGATCAGGAAAGAGGAGCAGGAACAGTTCAGTGGGACTTTTGTTGCTTCTTCTCAGTGTCAGTTTCATCACTTTCATCACACATCACAGTTTCATCACATCGACACTAACCGCTCCATGAAAACATTTTTGTTTTCAGCTTGGGAACCACAAGGAGAGAAAATTTATGGACCTTTTGCGTTGCGGTGGGACTCCAGATTGAACTTCAGACGCTCTCTGTGAGATTAAAAATATTTGAGGACATGTCCCAAATGATTGCTGACCATATTTGCAACCATTGTCTTCCAGCTCCTCTCCCATGAAACCTCGGTCTGAAGTACACGTACAGAGGGAACATATGTATAGCGTCATTTGTGTTCCTTCTTGATTATGTTGTACATTAAGCACAATGTCTCGCCCATTGCCATGTGTGCTATAATGAAGCTAACTATATTATAAGGAAGTCACTTATGTTGTCATAATTTCTGGCCTCCAACTGATTGTCTCTTAGGGCGTAGTCTAATTTGGTTTCATTGTTTCCCTCCTCGGTATGAAAACAGATGGCCTTACACACCCTTACACACACCCACACCTACTCTCTTGTGCATCCACACATTCTGCACTGAACAGATGTACTGACTGCACATAGTAATATCAGACTTAATGACCCCTCTTCATTCAGACAGAATCTTGAATTTGTCTTGAGCTTATCAGTTGTAACCACACATATATGTTGCATCTCCATCATTTATAAACCTGCAGTTGTCTGTTAATTGGAATTGAATGTGATCACAAAATATATAATATATATATAATATTATGTTAGTAATGACATTTGGGAATGAACACTGTAACCATATGAACTAAAATACATTTTTAAAGGCCCATGTATTGACTATGTTTTTCTTTATTGTTGTTGTTGTGTTTTGTTGTTGCATTTTTCCCCCATGGCTCATGTACCAATCATGTTTTTTTTTCCTTTTATGCTTTTTTCTTATTCTTCTCTTCCTCTTTTCTCCTATTTATTGCTATAATTATTAATTATTATTATTATTGTTATTATTATTATTATTATCATTATTACTATTACTATTATTATTATTTTGTCTGTTTGTATGTCTGTTTCTCCTTGCTTTTATTTCATTTTACTTTATTTATTTGTTCTTCATTTTCTTCTATTTATTTATTTTTATTTTCATTTAATTTTTTTAAATATTGCTTAAATAAAGTTTTTTTTTTAAAAAAGATATTTGGGATTTGACAAACATGAACGACTGTCTTTTTACTCAAAACAACTTCAAAAGACATTTTCTGACAGCCTCTGTGAGCAGCAAGAGGTTTGGTAAAAAGGGAGTCTTCACTACAAAGGCCAGAGGGTCAACCTCCCATGACAGCAAGTGTCCACCCTCATGTAGAGTCCTAACACCTCTAAGGGATGTGGCTCTGTTGCAGATGCAAGGCTTTGACCTCCATGTGGGAGGAGGCGAACAAAAAAAAGAAAGATTACGCCATCAGTGTTGTTATCACAATTTTACCGAAAATTCCTTTCTTGACTCAATCCAAGCTTAGTGACTCAATGTATAAATCAACACTTTCGGTCAGAGAACCTTGTGTTACTTTACTCCTCGCATAGGCATTTGGTGAAATCTTTATGTCGATCTTTGTCTTTGAGATGCATTAAGTTAAAGCCCTTTTGTCATGTATATTTATATGTAGCATTCAATTTAAGATTTCTGCAGACTCTGATATGTCATTGAGATGTTTTGCCATAACATTTACATTCACTTTGATTAAATCTGTTTGTGTTTTCCTCAGAGTTGGTCCTGCAGTGTGATTGTTATTTTATTTAGTTTTTATTAATAAGCTCCAAGCTTGGATATTAAATTGTTACAGGGCTTTTTTATCTCACTGTAAAATCCAGGCTGATTATTTGGTTAGTTCTGAAATAAGTCAGCCGAGACAGTGGTACCACTGGTTAATCCTGTTTCTTATCTCAAGCACTTTAGAGTTGCGGAGGTGGCTTGAATGAATGAATGTTGTAATGATATATATTACTACTAAGATTTACTACCCATGGTATAGGGAGGTCTTCCCACAATTTATGTCTACATATTATGTATATATAGGTCGTCATAAATAACTGGCACTGCTGCTCTGTTTGGAATAAAAGATCACCCTGATACCACTATTTCGTTGCAAGCCAAACCTCCCCAGATGATGAGTTCATCCGTCATAAAAGCAGCTTAGCATCTGATGAAAAATTGTTTGTTTATTGGAGGGATATGTTTTTTGTCCACAGAATGCACATCACCGTTTTGTTTTTTTATCATCCCAAATATTGTTCCGAAAAGTGCAGTCTGTTGTGATTGGTCAAGCAAACCAAACTCTTCGGACTAGCTTTGTTTGAGGGCGTGCTAAACTAGCTGCAAGGCAAGTATTATGCAAATTTGTTATTTTGTGACATCACCACGTTACAGAAGAAAAGGCGGGACTTCAAGCAAGGCCTTTCAGGCAGTTCAGGAGCAGTGTTTCTGTGGGGGAGAGTAACTCCTTTTGGCGTGGACTTTGGGCTTTGTAATTTTGCAGAAATTTTACATGCACAAAAAAGCTATACAACACACTAAAGGAAAGGGAAAAAGCATAACAGGTCCTCTTTAACAATGGATCAAATGAGTATGAGTGAAGTGACGAGATTCTGACAATTAACAACTCTGGTTCCACTCAGCTCCATGGAGCGTTTTAGCATCTTTCAGCTATTAAGAACCATATATATATATCCCTCAGGAGTTGGTGGAGACCAAAAGAAGAGCTAAAAAAAAGAGTGAATATCGGACTTATGCTCACTAATTGGAAAGAAACACGAATCAAAATGAATGCTGATGTTGCTACATATCTGCTAGATGTGTAAATTAGGTAACTGTTCAGGTTGTTCTCATACACCGTTCGTAGCTTTACCCACAAAGTGGATTACAAGTAATGCACTGTAATTTGTGTATATCCCACAACATGAATTTGTACGTAATCCACGTACTTTAATTGTGAACTAGGAAGTATAAAGAGCGATAAGCGTTGCATAGGGAGGAGGAGGAGGTCAAAAAACACCCGACTTTCGCCCTGAACACTGTTGGAGCCCCGTGTGAAACCAGAAGTCAACGTTGATTTATTTGTCACGTATCTTCTGTACTTAACTACGGAGATGTTTTAACACAAACTATGATCTTTTCCTAACTAAGTAGTTTTGTTGCCTAAACCTAGCCTAGTTGTTTCCTGTGAAAACAGAAGTTTATTTTGAAAAAACAAGCGGGTGTTGCTGGACATTTGTAGGAAAACGCACGAAAAATGAGAAATAATTTTCCGTAAGATATCATACGAACCGTTGTATGAGGATACATTGAACTGATTGATATGACTGTGGCTAGTAATGATAATAAAACAAAACAACAACAACACCTAAATCACAGGAAAGTGGTTGCTTGCAGCTGTGCATCTGCGTTAACATTTCTACTGTTTACATGCAGGCCTGCTGAACCCGGTGGCTTGCCGTAGTTTGCTAACATGTTCCCCATAACGATTTAAAGGGTGACAAAATATCAGTGTTACAGCTTGCTCCACTGCCCGCAAGTGGTGAAAAATGTGAATAACTCTGATTTAAATGAAATGTGCTTATGCAAATGCAGTGTGTAATATTTGGATTGCAGAGATGTGCAGATGCAGTACCTTATAAATCAATGAAAACAATTTTATCTCTCACTGAGCACTGTTCCAGCTGTTACCCGACAAGGAATGTAAATAAACACATCAAATCAAATCGGCCTCATGAGGGAGGTTAATGTTAATACTATATCATTATCACTATTGGATTAAAGCCAGAGATAAGCTTACCGACAGTACGGAGTCCATCCTTATCAGTTGGCACGCCTGAATTTTATTCTTTTATAAACTTGTTTTCATGCCAGAGAAGTTAATGTTATCCCAGAGCATCCAGGATGGCAGCTCGCCATAAAGTCCCAACAAAGTCTCCTCTTGGGAGGAAGAAAGGTTTTATTGGGAGACAGCTATACTACACACGACATTGTTATTCTACAAAGTGTGAAGCCATTGTAAAATAATCTTTATCCATAACTGAGAGCAAATGTTATGTAATTTGAACGATCAATTCATTTAATTGTCCAAACATGTTAGTTTTTATTTATTATATCAATCTCACATTTTCCCGTTCACAGCGATCAATGTTCAGCAATGAGCCACAGAGCTGTGCTAAAATCCTATAATGTGGTTAGTCATAAAGGTCTCCTTGGTGATCTCGCCACAGAGATGCGTAAAACATGATCTCCGAAAGCGGGAAGAAGTCTATAATGTTGGAGCTGTTGCCATGGCACCACAGACCCCTGTCTAAGCCTTTCAGAAATGTTTTTGTATAGGTTCTGTTGAGATGGGGGGACTCAGGCAAAGGCCTTTACAATGGTAATAAATAGGCAAAGAACCACACGCAACAATTGAGCTGAACTGATCCTCCCAATAAAAGGCCCCCTGTGTGTTGGTGAGTCAGCCGGTCTCAAGAGAACACAAATATAAATCTCTTCGGAGATAGACACATGTTAGGCGTCAGCCCAGGACCAAATTGCTGAGGTTGGTTGGGTGCACTTCATTTCAAAGAAACAAAAAGAGTTGAACTGAAATAAATCTTGACAATTCACCACAGCTGCCTCATTTAAAGCCCAGAGGAAGTCTCATCTAGCGAGCACAGAATCCCTTCAAAGACTGATCGGTTAATGTTTAAAGTTATATGAACTCGCCACAGATAAGACACTACGCTGTTGCAACTGTTGTAAAACAATCCGAGGGTGTGAACAAAACCATTTGTTGCACTGAAGAGTTTTTTTCACCTTTCCTTCACAGAGATAAAGTAGCTGAATACTCAACTCAAGTGTTGAGTTATATTATGTTTATTTATTCACACAGCTGTCACACCAAAAAAATCCATTTCACGAACAAACAACAGATCCGCACAGTTTTGCCTGAAGGAATTCACACGCTGACGTCCTGCCAAAATGGATGATCAATGATGGCGCGGAGAGGCATGCAAATGTGCTGCTGTTCTTCTGTCACAGACACATGCAGAATAAGAGGATATCCTATGATGGTTTGGTTGCAAAAATAAACAGTTTCACCTTCTAACTCGCTAATTGCATTCCCACTGTGGAAGTCCGATAAGCCAAAAACCATTAAAGCGACATTAGAAACCTGCTAATGCTTCCCTATCCTGAGCAACCACGCCAAACATTACACCTTGGATATTTTATAAACAAATAAAAGTGACGCAGAGGGCGGCAGGAAGCTTTCTGGGATGTCATAATTCACCTGTCTTTTCGAACAATATCTGGACGGAAGGTTATTTCGGCGCATTGGAAAAAACTGATCAGTCATAAACAAGCTTAAAAATAGCCTGACATGCGTGAGAATCTGCAGGAATTTATGTATCCTCTTCTGATCATTTTGATATTCAAACAATAATGAGAAGATAACAGGCTAATTTGGGCCATGCCTCTTTATTTTGAGATGGTTCATGTTGGTTATATAATCCAGTCTGGGGCGGCTCACCAGCGCACTGACCCGAACTGCCTAAGTAGCAGCAGTCTCATGATTGTGATTTGCTAAGAAGCTGTGATGATTTCAGAATGTGTGCAGGGGGGGGCGAGAGTGTGTGTTTGGGTGGTTTCTGGGCATCATGACAGTCAAACACATGGTAAAGAATCGGAGCCTTTAATTTGGCTCTTTTGTCTCTGTCCGTTTTCACACGCTTGTAGCTACATTGCTCTCCTTGTCAGTGTGAGGTCACCGTGAAGAATAACCTCTCTTTATCAAAACATCTGTTTTAGGAAACAAATTTATCAACCTTGTAAATTATTTTTGTTTCTATTGTGGCCTCAACAAAAAGTTTAATCATGCATCAGGAGATGATGCAAGCCGCGATGTGTCGTATTTGTTTTGCTGTGAAGACACAAAATACCTTGTGACCAGACTGTAATTAGATAAGTTTGAGCAATTAGTAAAATGAGTTCCTAACTGTCACAGGCGGTTTCGCGGGTCACTGGATTTCTGCGTCCTCAACGTTTAACCCACCAGTCTGTTTGTTCAACCACCAACCCGCGCCAGTTTTCCCAAACACAACTCTCAGAGAATGTGTATAGTTTGATTCCATCTTCCCCTTTTTAAGCACATCGTACCATTTTGTATCGCTTTTGAAGAAACGGTGTTGAAAGGAAGGGGGAGATTGACGTCTGAAAGTGATAAAGTGAAGCCAAATCATGATGACTCTAAATCAGTTTTGTTATTTATTGTGGTCTGGCAAATTATGAAAAAGGGCTTAAAGCATCTATTTGGAAACCACAATTCATCCATCATGTTCTGCCTTCACAGAGAAGCTAACTCATCTATTTTCACATCTCTTTTAGATGAGAATACATTTTTGTGTTTGTTTTTTTCCTTTCTGCTTTTCTTTTAGTGCAAGAATATTGATATTGTTATAATGCAGATGAGTAAGGAGTTGGAAATGAACTAGTGCACTCTTACATAAAGTTGTTTTTGTTTTTTTAAAGAGAGGAACTCCTTCCTCTCACATCCATCCAACAGTAAATTTCAGCTGCTGGCTGCAGATTAAAATGTTGAAATATTGAAGCAAACAGCAATGTTTTGAAAAACAGCACAATTTCTAAGCAACCATTTTCATTTTAAATAAGAGACAATTCCACTTGAATGCACCTCACTTTTCAGAAAATGAAAAAAAAATCTATTTCTTCTCAAGTTGGAGAGGGTTTCACTTTGCAGTTATTTACTACTTTTTAATAAATCTGCCGACTTTTATTGCAGTTTGTACCATTATTTATGGCTGTGTGTACAATCTGCATGCATAGTTGGATTATTGTGGGGTACCAGCGGCGACCTCTGTGTATGGTACGTGTCACCTTTGAACCTAAATACCAAATGTGATAATCAAGCCCACCGTGACCTTGACCTCCCCTTAACAAAGTGTTGTTAGAGCCGTCAGTTCCGTTAGCTGGGAATTTTAAAGGTTTTCAGAACATTTAGTTCAACTCTTACATAAATTACTCACACAGGGCTCCTCAGTGTGTTTATACTTTGTGTGTTTTTCAAGCATTCTCCACATTCCTCTTCTCGTGATCTAAGCACCTCAAAAGTGACGTCCCTCCACAAGCTCCAGCAAATGTATGGTTTAGAGAAGATATAAGCAAAGATGGAGTGCTCTGAAAGTGTGATAAGATGCAGAGATATCTATCAGGTAAACTGTCAAATATTTGTGCAATCACTTACCGTACCTGATGTGCAAAGATTAGGAAAGTAACAGGCCACACGTGATGGTTGTTGATGTTCATCTTCTGCGCCACAAAAGGAATACGATGGACATGAAAATGACAAAAGTCCATAATGTTTAAGTGAATGGTTCTGTTGAGTCACACTTGTTTTTTTTTTAAGTTACAGTTGACTTCAGATTGAGGTTATGATAAATATATATATATTAGGGCTGTCAAAGATAACGCGATAACGCGTTGACACAAATTCATTTTAACGCCACTAATTTCTTTAATGCATTAACACAACTTGTGATTTTTAATTAACCTCTAAAAAAAACAGTTTTAAAGCTAGAAAGAAGATACTGCTATCATATGAAACTAGAACATAAGGAATCCATTGTCATATCATATTAGCTTGTTGCAAATGAGGCTGAATAACGCCCCAAACTTAGGTTAAATTTTGTCAAGGAAAAACTGCCATGGCTTTTTCAAAGAGATCCCTTGACCTCTGACCCCAAGATATGTGAATGAAAATGGGTTCTATGGGTACCCACGAGTCTCCCCTTTACAGACATGCCCACTTTATGATAATCACATGCAGTTTGGGGCAAGTCATAGTCAAGTCAGCACACTGACACACTGACAGCTGTTGTTGCCTGTTGGGCTTGAGTTGTTATGATTTGAGCATATGTTTTATGCTAAATGCAATAACTGTGAGGGTTTCTGGACAATATTTGTCATTGTTTTGTGTTGTTAATTGATTTCCAATAATAAATATATACAAACATTTGCATAAAGCAAGCATATTTGCCCACTCCCATGTTGATATGAGTATTAAATACTCGACAAATCTTCCTTTAAAGTACATTTGTGATTAATTCGCGATTAATCGCGGTTACATATTTTAATCGACTGACAGCTCTAATATAAATGTAAATATTAAAATAGTGTTGAATATAATGGACAGTAAATATTCTTATTTTTTGAGGACAGAACAGGGCAGTGCCTTCTTCAAAGGAACCATGGTTCATGTTTTTGCACTTCAGGGGTTATCTTGATGTACATGCATTTCAGTTATCCACAGAGATAATCTTGGTTATCTCAGGTTTAAGCAGCTTGTTAATGACAGCACCTAGTTAATGACAAAACTGCACAACTGTAGGTTGCATACTATATTATGTAATCCTACCCTACATTTTACAGATCCTCATTCTCTGACATTATTTGAATGACTTTGCTGAGTATTGCCAACATGTCCCTGATTGCTTTTGGATATCTCACTTTGTAAATCTGCTCAAAATTCATTTCATTCTTTACAAAGTCACATCAGAAAAGGCGACTGAAGTAGGCACACATAGAATATATTTATCAGATGTGACCAGTGAATAGAGACGAATGTCGATTTATAAATAATTTATTAGCTCTTTCATCAGCCATCGAGTTAGCTTTTTTTTTTTTTTTAAATGTTAGTAAGTCATTACTTGTACAACTTCTCTATGCTGCTGTCAGTTCACCTTGGCAGCACACTGCTTTTAAAGGGACTGAGAGGAGCTGGTGTGATTGTCAATATGACTGCATGGCCCCCTATCATATGTCAATATGATAGGGGGTTTGTGCGCTGCACGTCTCTGGCCATGAACCAAACTTTCACCACTCCAGCATACACACAGTTTATTCACTGTTTCCATCATAACACTTTCTCTCAACCCAGACCTCGGGCCACACCTGTCCCTGGAATTTGTTTTTGCTCCAATGCCACTCTTGCACACTAGATCCATTGAAGGGGTCGTAAACACATGTAGCATTTAATTGCATCCGGTATGCAAGAGAAGACCTGGGTCAAAATATGAACTTAACAAATCTAGCTTGAGAACTAGTCTGAGAAATGTTCCTCTATATCCAGTCACATTGATCTATTCAGTTCAGGATTTCATTTTAAGATGTGGCACTGCAAGAAACAGATAAGAGGCAGTTGGTCCTCAGTGCACCAGTCCTCACTTCAGTCAAAAACACGGTAACCATAACCAAACACTTGGATTATTTGTCAATCTTTAAAAGTATTATAATCTAATTTCTAACACCCTTTTGATGCTCTGGTAAGGTCAAACAATAATATGAAGGCAAAACATTTGTTTGTTATTTACTACATGTTGCATAATGTCTTGGCTAACAGTGGAGGAAAAGCTACAGTGATCAATGCCAAAAATAAAGTTCCATTTTCCTTCTCCTATTTTGTCGCACTAATAAAATGCTTCCTGTTGGCATTAACTCAATTATCAAGCAGGTAAAACTCAGGTCACTGAACTGAACTTTCACAGTAACCACATTTAGCCTATTGTGTTCATCAGCAGCGTCATCTGCTGTCCATCAGGCTCTTTTGGCTTAATGCTATCATTAACATGCTACTGTTAACACTGCAGACATGTAAACATGTCAGCACTAACTTTTCTTGCATTAATATTGGTACTATCACAAAGATGCAGCCTGATAAACAACTAAAAACAAACTAAAAGTCCTGCTAAAGAACTGCTTAGATGTGCAGCACTCGGTAACTGTACTACTTACTTTATTATAATTTTGTTGTACTTCTACTTTACTTCCCATTTTCTGCTTCTTTATAATTGAACTCCACATCATTTTACAGGATAATGTTGTATTTTTGTACTTGACAGTCAGTATTTTTTACTTTGCAGATAAAGATTTTATATACAAAACATATATCCTATATAATGAAGTGCATTATCACAGATTAAACAAGATAGGAAATAATAGAATCAGCATAAAATGCTTGTTAGGGGCATATGCATAAAATAAAAAAATAATGTGCCCTTTTATTGCTTCTTAAATAGTTGTTTTACTTTTGATAATTTGCATTAGTCTAGCTGATAATAATTGTGTGCTTTTACTTAACTTTTACTAATTTTGAATGTGGGACTTTTACTTGCAATGGAGTGTTTTTACATTGTTGTATTGGATCTGAATACTTCTTCCACTGGCTTATAGCCTACTGATAAAGGTAAACAGCTGCTGAACGGAGCTTGAAATGCAAAATGACGCATGTAGAAAATGCTTCTTTCATGAGGCTAGAGACTTAAGTATGCCAGCTAATAACTAATTGTGCTGCAGTATATCTTACATATTTATTATGTGCATGGACTAAAGAGAATATGTCACCATTCCTTACTGACAAATGCCCCAACAGAGTTGTAGGTGTGTCCCGGTTGAACATTTGGTGTGATATAATATGAACATCAAAACAGGTATTATCCATATTATGCATAAAATGAAGAAGTGACTAATATAATAATGCTTGAATCACATGAAGATTCAATTAATAAGCAATTCCATTTAAATAAGAGACTATTGTCACAATCTACGCAGACTGACCAAGTGATGACACGGTACTGAGCTCAGTAGCATTAGTCATGTTGTGTAAGAGCAAGTTCCATGGAAGATATCCTTAAAATTAAGCAATGGTTTTGCGTTTTGCTCAGTCACTGCCCCCCCCCAGTCACCCTTCAGGAATGTGCCAATATGAGCTTGTAAGAGTACAAGCTGGCACAGTTAATAATTAAAAGGTCATACATTGGTTTAAGGACAGAACACTTCCCCTCATATGCCTTTGATGCTGCTTAAAACATCATTTGCTACTGTAAATGTATTACACTTGTACTGTAAATGCTTCAGGCTTTATAATGTTGCAGTCGCATTAAACCTCTGGAAATCATGTGTTTCGTTAAGACAGTTAAACTTGTTTGAATCAGACTCTTAATATCCTCAGAAATTAAATAACTAAATGTGTTAAACGAGAAAAAACACTACAAACTAGTTGCAAAGTAAATGACAGATTTTTGCAGCGGCTTGTCTGCTGTTTGTTGTCACACCCCCTCCAGTTGGGGTCCAGGTGCAACAGGCAGCTCATTTCTCAAAGTTGATGTTTTACCCTGCTCCAACTTTTTCTTCTACGATACATCTAATAATTATTTAGCAAAGACATCCTTTCAGTTACTGAGTTATTGTTGCTCCATCTACTAGAAATGTGTCCAAATTCTCTCTCCACTTAAAAAAATAACATGTAGATTGTTTTTTTTTAGGTTGCTAAAATCTGTCTCCTTTAATTGTCCTCTTTTTGCTTGTTTTGTAAGTGACGAATACCAATTTAATCCAATTAAAGCTAAAAAAGCTTAAGCTTGTTTTGTATTTTTTGGCCATTTTGCCAATAAATGCATATTTTTTTTATTCTCTCAACTGTTATTTTGATTCTCTCTCTTTGTGCCAAAGTGTGTCTCGGAGCTGGCATGTGGGATGTTATTTGGGTGGTCTTGTAAAACCTTGACAACCTTGTCTGTGTAGGGAAGGGTGAGACCTGAAATGACTTTATTTGGGAGTTGCCTGGCTTCTCTCTGGTTCTCCCTTATGTGCTGTCAGTGATCCACGGTGTGATTAAGGAGCACAAGACACAATTATGCAAAGTTTTATCTTTTTACAGATAAAGCACAAACATAAATTGGGACAAATTAAACTTAAAGTGTTTATAATTCATCTGGATTTAAAGCAAAAATAGTTTCATCTGCAGTAAATCTTTAAATGCTTGTTTGAGTGGAAACTTTGGACCTTTGGATGCAGCTATTTCAGGACCCATTTCTATTGCTCAGAAAAGTCCAAAGACCAGAAAGTGGTGCACAGGGAGGAACTGGGAGAGGGACAGGGAGAGGAGGAGGAGGAGGGAGGGTGAAGGAGCAGAGGGAGGGAAGTGAGAGACCAGTCTTTTGGATTTCTCATTAATTCAGCGTGGCCCTCTCTTTCAGTAGTTTTAAAGCCCGCCCACTGACCATTATCAGCACAGGCCTTATATATGCAGCCTGCTGCTGTTGTTTGTGAGTACACACACGCTTTACACAGCTCGAACCTACAGCCACACATCCACCACCATGAGGGAGTTCAAGAGCAAGGATTTCTGGAGGGCCGTCCTGGCCGAACTGGTCGGCATGACCCTTTTCATTTTCCTCAGCATCTCCACGGCTATTGGGAAACCGAACAACAAGAACCCGGACCAGGAGGTGAAGGTGTCGCTGGCCTTCGGACTGGCCATCGCCACGCTGGCCCAGAGTTTAGGCCACATCAGTGGAGCCCACCTGAATCCTGCAGTCACCCTTGGGATGCTCGCCAGCTGCCAGATCAGCGTGTTGAAGGCGGTCATGTACATTGTGGCCCAGATGCTGGGTTCAGCTCTGGCCAGTGGCATTGTGTATGGAGCACGTCCAAATGGCACTGATGCACTGGGACTTAACTCTGTGAGTACATTTCATATTACTGCTGTCAGAACATGTGATAAAATGTGATTTAAAGCTCTGAAACATCCCACACCACTAAGAAATGTGAGGCAACAGTATGTATTTAAAGTGCATTTGTGATCTAAAGTTGACCTTTTGTGAGGATGTAGGTACTTCATTTGGCACCGTTTGTGTTGTTCTTTGTATATTCTCTCATTGGTTATTATTAAATAGTGATGACACATGATTAAAGCACACCACGCTGCAACAGCTGAAAGTGATGAAAAATATGCAATGTCAACTCTTTGACATTTCTCCTCAGCTGTTTTGGTAAATTTGGGGGTTTTGCATACTAAAATACTACACTACTTTTCATTGACTTATCTGTAACATCAGCTGTCTTCTAACCAAAAAAGCTTGTGAGTGTCAAGGCATGATATCAGCTCACTGCACCCCACACACAGTGTACACACCACAGCTAAATACTACTACACTGAATAACAATGATCAAGTTTTCCACAAATGAAGAATGAACAAGCAATGTGGCACTCTGGAGCCTCGCGCCAAGTTGCTGTCAGACTTGCCAGCGGCTGCTAAATGGGAAGTGGTCGTGGTGGGAAACTATTCGTCTAACTGACAAACTGTTGTTGTTTTGGATTCCTCTCTCTGACTCTTGCAGCTCAGCGGTGTCACTCCCAGCCAAGGCGTGGGCATAGAGCTCCTGGCAACCTTCCAGCTCGTGCTGTGTGTCATTGCAGTCACTGATAAAAGGCGGCGTGATGTCACCGGCTCAGCACCCTTGGCCATTGGCCTCTCTGTCTGTCTGGGACACTTGGCAGCTGTAAGTTGCACCTCAGAACCATCTCCGAAACTTTATCTAAGATTAGGCACAGTACATTTGAGCAATGTAAACAAGCAACAGATATGATAGAGCTCTTATTGTTTTATCTAACACCCCAGCACCCTTGACTCTATTATACCAGCAGAGCATGTAGCTGAAGATATCCCCTTATGCTATCCCTTTGTTGTTGATCACAGATCAGCTACACCGGCTGTGGCATCAATCCCGCTCGCTCCTTTGGTCCGGCTTTGATCCTGAACAATTTCAAGGACCACTGGGTAAGTCAGAGTCACATTTTTCTGCATGCATATTACATGTCAAGCGCAAATAATTCAATAACTCCATAACAGACAGATGACTCCATTACCTGTGAATCCTCCCTCACGAGTTAATCAGTTATAGCGTTCCTATTGTTTTACAATTAGCCCGACTGAGAGATCGACAAAAGTCAACCTTTCAAACTTGACCGGAATCTATATCTTTCTGTGATAACGATGAGTTCACACATGACAAAGGTTGCCGATCCAGAGATTGATCAGAGTTGTCCATTACAGGTGTACTGGGTAGGGCCAATGTGTGGCGGCGTAGCAGCAGCTCTCATTTACGACTTCCTGCTGTCCCCCAAATTCGACGACTTTCCCGAGCGCATGAAGGTCCTGGTCAGCGGCCCCGTGGGCGACTACGAAGTTAACGGAGGCAACGACAACGCGACTGTGGAGATGACGTCGAAATAGTCCCACGCAGTCACGGCCACTTAGTTTCATTGTACATGTTTATGCTCCTGTAAAATAAAAAAAACTATTGAATTTAGTGTAAGATGTTTTTGTGCTGTTTTCAAATACCAATGAGGATTGCGGTAACGGGTCAGTTAGCGTCTCTTTCTAATTCACTCCTTCGTTTGACCCCAAGCCGCACAAGCATACGAGTCAAGGACAGAGCAGTGTGCTGAAATGTTTTCCCATATCAGTATTCTAATGATGAGCCATTTTTTTTTGTATACTCCTTTGTGCCTGTACCACGTTGTATTTCTGATGGATAATGTATTTTACACTCTTGAAATGTCTCTCACTTTTTTAAGTAAATAAAACACTTGTTGTTAACAGCTGTTACTTTATGTGCTTTCTTGATTTGATTTTTCCTTTGTGCAATCAGGACTAACCAAGCAGGCATACAAATCCTTAAAATTACTGAACACAGAAAAACACTTACTTATATATGTATTGCTATATATTGGTATTGGCATATTGGTATATATTACTATTATCTTGTTAACCCTTGTGTGGGGTTCATGTTTTTGTTACTCAGCCAATGTCCGCCGGTCGGTTGGACCCACCCCATTATTGGGGTTTCAAATCAATACAGCCATAACAATTTATGTAAAAATACTTAACAGATGTTTACTTTACTTTATCCCAATTACAAGCAATATAGACAGCACATGGTTAATATATGCCATTTACTTCTGTAGGATATTATTTATGAACAAAAGTGCTATTTGTTTTTTGTGATAAAATGTAATAAAAAATAAAAATCAATTATAATGAAGATATGGGTGAAAAAAAACTTGTTTTTATTGATGTTTATTTCTTTGAACTTAATTAGAAATTCATGTCAGTCTACAGGGGTTCTCAACCAGTGTGAATTGACAGAAAAAAGTGATCCTAATATTCTGAAAACTCTTCCTCTTCATCTTCCACAAGTTCTTTCTCTTCTAAAATCATTTCTAAAGCCCTCTGAGCAGAGAGTCTTTTCACCATCTTGATCGATTGCGATAAGGAGCCACACAGCCAATTTGCAGCTGGGATATAGTGAGAAAATATAGACTAGTTCCCGCAAGACAGAGGGTAAAATGTGCGGGAAAGTGGGAGCAGACAGGTGTCGGTGCTTGAAATGTAACAACCTTATGCGGGAACAGCAGGAGCAGAAAGACAAAACTCACACACAAATAGAAACAAACACACACACAAACACACGCACGCACACGCACACACACACACACACACACTGTACTGTACACAGCACCTGCAATTTCCACACATTTATCTCCCTCGGGAGTCCAGAGGACCCGAACATCATATGTAATATAATTGTGTAGGGGGGTGTACAGTGTGCAGTCATTGAAAAATGTGTTCTTTTGAATGTTCTTCATAGAAAATGAGCCACGGCCAATGAGTCTGAGGTTGAACAAATAATGAATCACATCATTTTTCTTTTAGTAAACATTGAAAACGGGTCCCACTGACCCCGAACACCACACAAGGGTTAAAAAGATAAAATATCCCATTAAAGCTGCAGTGCGTAGAATTGGAGCAAATACTGTATGATTAAAAAAAGTTATTTTTATAAAACGGTCACTATATCCTGACAGTAGTGCATGTGAAAGGTAATCTGAAAAAAAATCATGTGCCTCTGTGTCCTCCGGTGCTCCTAATGGCATCTACAAGATTTCACAGACCGGAGGAAAACAACCAATCAGAGCCGAGCTGGAGCCTGCCGTCTATGAGCCGGCTGTCAATCACTTGCAAACTTCGATCAAATGGTCAAACTAGGTAGCGCTGATCAAATATGAATCAATATTTTGTTTCTGTAATGACTATTTCTTGCCTCAAATGTTTTCAGAAACATCTTGTAGTGTACTGTTTTGCTGTAAAATGAGAAAGTTTGTGACCCGGCAGTGAGATAAGTTGAGGAAATACCAAGCACCGCCCACCAGCCGGAGCGATTTTGGAATTGAGATACTTGTTTTTTCCAGAATATTTCCAGATGAAAACACATAGATGCATTCATGGCCAAATTAACCTTTTAGGGGGCCCCAGGGCCTCTTCCTGTGAACCTGGAGCCTCTAGAGGTCTGAGGCCCCTGAGGTGTGCCCAGCTGGTAATCCGGTCTTGGATTTATCTGATAAGAAATGAGTGTACAGAGGTCTGCATTCCTGAAGAACTGCAGCCAAATCATCCAATTTATTATTCATTGGCCAGCATGTTTCAGCTTCTGTATTTCTCAAAGCCAGGACAATTCAGCAAAATAATGATAGCCTACTGTATTTGGTGGATGCTACATGCTGATCAAATGATGCATAATGCATTAACAAAGAAGAAAAGCAAAGTACAGAAAAACCAAAGGACAGGTGACCTCAAGCTGTGCAGGAGAGAAAGAAAAACAGTGAGAGAGCAGACTTCCTCACAGGAAAGTCAGACACGTGTAAAGCTGAAGAAACAAGAAAACAAACAAAAGGTCAACACTAAAAAAAATGAAAACAGGATCAGAACGTGCTATCACACCCAGACTGATTGACAGGTCTTTAAAAACACATGCAAAGATTAGACAAGAGCTAAATCTGAGTTATTAGTGAGGTATTAGTGTAATGGTGTCAAGGTTGATTAAATCAGTGAGTGTGTGTGTGTGTGCACTATAGTCTCTATAGCCTCCTCAGTTGTATTTGAGAATACACCTGTAATTTAAATGGTCAAATAACTGATCTGGGACTAATCAGCCTAAACTGTAACTGAGAATTCTCCTCACGGTGATAATCTAAGTTGAGAAGAGACAGACAACAGGGTCCAGTATGAATCCTTGAGGAATATTTTCCTAAATATTGGCCCTGGATTCTCAGCTATCCTTCCAATTTCATTGTGTTTTCTCTGCACCTCCCAGCTGTTGTTGCTGATTGATGGATAGCTTCTCTCGCTCATGTTTTCAACAGATCCAGTGGCAGGTTGCCATGTTGGTGAGTGTTTCTTTCTGCCCAGCAGCCAAGAAACAGCGCATACTGTAGATTTCTCTGAGCCACCCTTTCTCTAAAAAAGCTCAATTTTTGCTCGACTGTACCAAAAGTTAAAATTGTTTGCTGTCATGATAACTTTCCAGAGTTGTAAAACCCTGTGTCAGAGAAGGATGTGTAGGTAAAGACTTATGTCCAAACTGTGTACATCATTAAGCAGGAAGAACTCAGGTCCATCCATGACATGAAGGCCACGGAGAACCTGATGGATTTGCTTTCAAGCCAAAACCTCCCTCTTTTTTGGCAAGAATAAGGCAGGAGTGGCTGTCAGTCATTCTGGTTGCTCCTAGATACAAAAGGGCACCATGGTATGTGAAATAAACCAAATGACATTACTGGGAGTGGGGGATGTGTGATAGGAAAATAGGATGTGATTAAAATCCTAATTTAAGGAAAACCTCCAAGGCTCAGTAGGAGTCTTTTTTTCCCAACAGACTGGATGGACAACTGCACTGGGACTGGGATGTCGACTCAAGCTTTGGACCTGGACTCTAGATGAACTGCTGGAGATTTACAGACAAATCCAAGCTGGACTCACTGAACACTAGAAACTAATTTATCACCATCTTAAATTAATGTTTTTTTTCTGTTTACACTTGCGGTTTATTCACTATGATTTTGTGTTTTCACTTATTAAACAACTGGGAGGGAAAATCTTTGAAGTTCTAAGCACTATTTTACTCTGCTTAACAGACCAGCATTCATATTGATTATATACTTGACTTGCTTCCATTTCTGCATGATTACATTCTCTGTGTTTATCTCTTTGAGTTAGGTTGAGGTCCAACTCTCATGACAGACCACAATAATAAATCCTCTCAGGGGTTCTTCAGAAAACCTTCAACTCAATGTTATTTATGTCTATGGAAGACTTGGTTTGGGGGGATGGGATGTGAAAGTCAGGGTTTGTGTGAACATCATGGGTGAGTGGAGGGCACACGTGATGAGGTGTTCCCACTGACACAGGATCAAAACAGGTTTTGGTTGGCCTAATACCGTCCTCAACCAAAGCATCTCTCATCTAATAACTTCTCTCTGACTAATCGACAGGTCGGAAATTAGTTGTATCTGCTTGATAATTTCATACCACAGCTGTTTCTGCAACTGTTATGATACTATATACTCTACTTTATATGCAGTTTTATTTTAAGCACTTTTTTCAACTGATTTTTTTTTTCTTCTAAAACCCTGCATTAAAACACTAAAATAGCTCTGTGAAAAAAAAAATATATATATATATATATACATATATGTATATATGTATATATATATATCAAGTCCAGTCAGAACCATTGACAAACTGGTCAAAAGCCCAAATGTTATCCTCATGTGATTATTATTTATTTGTATCACATCTTAGCCCTAAACATGTGGACATATTGGCTTATGGCAATAAGCTTAATATCTTTAGCTAATTTAGTTAAATCGATTGCCTAAATCCGGGCTTCCCAAAGTGGGGCCCTCAGGCCAAAGTTGGCACGCCATAAGGTTTGTTTTGGTCTGCCAGAAATTAATTTTAAAAAAAGATATAATATAAATCGCTGTTTATGTTTTCTTTTTTTTTTGGTAAAATGTTCATTAAATATGTAGGATTCCTATTATTAATAATTTTTCAGAATCTGAGTACGACGGGAAGAGTGACACTTTGCGCAGGAAGTCAGTTTGACGTGAATGAGATCAGAAAAACATGGAGAGGCAGAGACAGTGGCACACAGGCAAAAGGCAGTTCAATGGGAATTTGGGATCCTAGAACCATTTTCCATCTTAATAATACAATACAATACATTAGATGTTTGCCTTCGGCTTGCGTTTCTGTTTTGGCCCCACTGGCCTAAATGTTACTTGAATTAATTTGCCGGCTTCAGTAATTTGGAATGGAGGTTAACCCCCTGGACTGCAGCATTTAAACATTATTTTACATTTTCGTGGTGATTTGTATTTCAATAGGTGCATTTCTGTATTATTACCCATTGCATAACAAACAGAATGTGTTGCTGAGAGATGAGCAAATCCTGCTGTGTATTGATTTGGTGGCTGATGTGATAATTATACTACAGCTCAAGTTCAGTCAGCCAACTCATGGACTAGATTATCATGTGACTGTAGAATATGTACAGAGTTGACCTGCTGACCTCTTCTCTCCCTGCTAGACTCAGAGCCTAAAGGTCAGTGGATGCAGGGGTGGAAGTGGGGCTTATGAAATGCTCTACGGTAGAGTAGTATAGTATCAGATATGCACGTACCAAAAGAAAAAAAAAGGTGTTTTTTCAACAGATTAAATATTGGCTGACAGGAGAGTTGGCAGGCCCGTGGAGCTGCTCCTGCTCATAGAAAGCATAACCTTCGTCCTTCCTGTCCACGATTATCTCTCCACTCTCCTATCACATGCGTTTTACTATGTGCAGTATATTACCGTACACCTCTTCCATCCTGCTGAAGAAATAAATCCCTCATCCTCTCACTGATGTCATCATCTCTCATCTCAGGTATCTTGGCTGCAAATGCTATGTAGTCACAACTGCAACACATCTGTAGTGTGGTTTTAAATGTTTGAAAACAGTCTCAGACAAATCTCAGACAGAAGATGGAAACAACGATTCCATTTTAGAATAGAAATAAATTACTGAATTAATGAAATCCAGAGATATTTGGCAACATTTTTTAAGTAAAGCTACATTTCTTTTAGAAAGAAAAATGGGGATGTCCTCTTCTTTTTGGGTGAAGCATTGTTGCCCAAGTCAAAGGTGATGCTTTGACAGGTTTCCCTGTCTTTCTGCTGACAAGAAGACAAGAAGCAGCGTGACCCTTTAACCTGTCAGTCCGTTCACACAGAAAGGCAGAAAGGGTGGCTGGTTTCCTTGTTGTGAATTCAAAAGGTCCCGTTTCCTTCACAGCAGCACATGACTGATGTTAACTTCAATGCAGCCGGCCCTGCGTGACACAGGGCTCAGAATAGAATAAGTAGATGGAAAGATAAGAAAACCGACCATTCTGAAGACTTGCAAAAAGTAATGGGCAGGGAATGTCCTTCACACATCTGATAGCTCGTTTGCCTGGAATTAAGCCAAATAACAATAAGATGCCTTTTAAATTCCTGGATCAAATGGAAGGATAACATATTTAAAATTTTATGTTACAGCAATAATAATAAAAAAAATGCTAATTAACAATTGGCTCAAGCATGGATTGAATTATACATGTGTCTGCATGTGTTATTTTGTACTATAATGCACTTTTTTCTTCCATAAAAACAAAATAATTCCATAATAACCTTTCAGCTTATTGTAATTCCTCATGGCTCTGTTTTCAGGCTTTAAAAAAATCTAGCCCGTGACGGGAGACTTTGACCAATCACAGGTCATTTCAGAGAGAGAGAGCGTTCCTATTGGTTGCTCATTCAACGGAGGAAGCTGTCATTCACTCGCAAACTCCGATCAAACGGTCAAACTATGCAGCGTTGATCAAATATGAATCAATATTCTGTTACTGTAATGCCTATTTCTTCCCTCAAATGTTTTCAGAAACATCTTGTAGTGTACTGTTTAGCTGAGGAGAGGAACATTTGAGGAGAGAAATAGGCATTACAGTAACAGAATATTGATTCATATTTGATCAGCGCTACCTAGTTTGACTTTTTGATCAGAGTTTGCGAGTGATTGACAGCTGCTCAGAGACAGCAGGCTCCCGCTCGGCTCTGATTGGTCGTTTTCCTCCGGTCTGTGAAATCTTGCAGATGCCTTTAGGAGCACCGGAGGACACAGAGGCACATGATTTTTTTCAGATTACCTGTCTCATGCACTACTGTCAGGATATAGTGACCGTTTTATAAAAATAACTTTTTTAAATCATATTTGCTCCATTTCTACCCACTGCTGCTCTAACATATCCTCCATCATCCTTCTCACACAAAGTGACAGTTTGGTGCGGCCTCTAATGAGTTGTGAATAACAGTAAAGGCAGCAACGCTTTCTGTTAAACTGGAAAAGTACTGAACAGAACAGGAGACGTTGGAGGTCATTCTCACTGGTTGAAAAGCACATCTCTCAGCTGCTTCTAATCAGGCCTGATTTTTTTGAAGCCTCACACATGTCACTCATGATGTTTTCAATTGGCTTGGTGGTGGAACCAAATCTCTGCCTGCAGTGCCACAGTCTTGGTGTATCACTAAAACACTGTTTGTAAGCATGAAGCGGGCGTTATCTGAGTAGCCATGTCAGAAATTTGGAGGGCATGATCATCTTTATCTTCATCGGCCTCTCGGCTGCAATAGGGGACCGAAACAATTCTTACCCCGACCAGGAGATAAAGGTGTTGTTTGCCTTTGGCTTGGCCATCGCCACAATAGCTCAGTGTATAGGTCACATCAGCGGCACCCACCTGGACCCTGCCATCACCCTGGGGCTGCTGGCCAGCTGTGAGATGAGCATGCTCAGAGCCTTTTTCTACATTATTGCTCAGATTTTGGGAGCAGTGGCTGGCAGTGCCATTGTGTACGGTATCAGGCCAGATACCACACATTCACTTGGTCTTAACAAGGTATGGTGGAACCCATGTGTTTCCATTTTCTCTGAGTAATGCTCCCCTTAATGAATGAGATGTACTGCTCAGATTCAGTGGCATTTAGGGAATTGACTCCAGCCTGATCTAATTTTTTCTTGTAAAAGCTCATTGTCTAAAGTTTTGTGTTCTAATCTATAACACTTCCACATTAGCTAACTGCTGGCAATAAGTTGTTTAAATGTCAAATTTTGATCATCACTCCTGGATTGTACCTGTCATGCAACAAAGGCAGGCTTTCTCTCACTGGGGAGTGTTTATTGGATAAAAGCTTGTGCCGTCCTCTGGAGAAATTTAAGGACTAAAGCAAGGTCCAACTGTTTTTTTAGCAGCGTGCTTGGTTCCATTTTAGGTTTGTAAGGGCTTTTTCATGATGCAAGAGTTGCTGAAGTGGATGCAAAAGAATCCCTTAATTATAATTAACAAAAGAGGCAGCGCAAACTGAATGTTTTCTCCTCTGTTACAGCTAAATGGAATCAGCCCATGTCAAGGTTTTGGTGTTGAGTTCCTGCTCACCCTCCAGCTGGTCCTGTTTGTGCTCGCAGTCACCGACAAGAGACGTGACGTCAGTGGATTTTCACTTCTGGCGATCGGATTGTCCGTAGGGCTGGGACACCTTGCTGGTGTGAGTATATCAACACATTTCCATCCTCATTAATTTGCTAGATGGTTTCTCCATCTTGCTGTGGCCTGATACAATGGATTGGCATTGGATGAACTGGCTGTAAATTAGGCTGATGTTAGAGTGGGTGTTTCCCTCTGATATGGTTTACAGATCAGCTACACAGGATGCGGTATTAACCCAGCTCGATCCTTGGGGCCTGCAATTAGCAGGAATCTTTTGATGATCATTTTATTGCAGAGCTGTAAATCATGTTTTGGATTCATGAGTTATTCCTATTGAAACAGTCCTATTGTTTGTTTTTCAGGGGTACTGGGCAGGACCGATAAGAGCCGGTGGGGTAGAAGCTATTCTGTATAATTATGTGCTGGCCCCCAAAGATGAGCCCTGCCATGAAAAAACGAGAGTCCTGTTCTGCTGTGTCTCAACACAAAACGAAATTTGTGAGCCCTTTCTGGAGGATGTTGGAGAATAGTCAAAGGATCAAATCTGAGTGGAAATGTCTACTGTATACTGCCTTTTTGTATCAATTAAAATGCTTTTGTAACAGGAGTTTCATCTTCTCTCTAATGCTCAAATGTGACTGTGACCGGAGATCATGTGCAGCACATCTTTTTCCTCTCTCATCTCTTTTCTCGTCCTCTCTGCCCACAAACCTCTTCACTATAAATACTGAGGCACCTACATGTTGAATCAGAGATGAGTTTTGGAAGCCTGTGGCTGCAGAATGTGTTGGTATGTTATTGTTCATATTCATCTGTATATCTGCAATCATTGGAAAATATGAGAACGATGTTCTCAGGAGCTGACGGTGTCGCTGGCCGTCGCCACACCGGCTCAGATATTAGAATTGCAGGAGACAAATGTATACAATAGAGGACACTCTTAAAGGAGAAGGTTACCATTTCTGCTAAAATAAGCACTGTAGGGGCAGACAAGGGGCAGAGACGCTATTCAAATACAAATATCAATATGCTGAATATTTGAATGTTAGATTTTTGTTAAGACTGTCAGAAGTGTTGGTACTTTTTGAGTCCATTTGTAGTGATGTGAAGCTCTGTCAGTGTTGGTGAGGGTCTACTCGAGACCACTGCTCCTTCGCCAATACAGATTTCCTGTGTTTGGCAGGAACTGTCATGATTCAAGACTTGTCCTCCATGCTTTGTTACGTAATTTGGCAGCGTGTGTGTGCCAGCAGGTCAGGGAGCGAGTGGAGTAAATCACAATTGCAACGACGGCTACACAAGTGTCATGTTAAGTTGTGTAAATACATTTTTGTAAGTGTATTTTCCTGGCAATGTAGCAGAGAGGTTACGACCTACATCGCTGGTTCCAAAACTAACATATATAATGTGGCCTTGAAAAGAGTTTTAAAAATCATTACGACATATTATGCTAAACACAGGAGATAGAACACTGTTAAAAATGTGGTCAATCAACACATCTACAAATCTCACTAAATTCTGGATGTCAAAAGACTGCATCTGATAGTACTGTAAGGTTACCTTGTGATTGTACGAATGACCTTCACAATTAATTTAGACATGCATAAGCTAGCTACATATTCCCAACTACTGACATGAATTATTCCATTCAATGAATAAAATGTGTTGAATAATTTACAGATAAGTTTCTCCGGATGTGGTATCAATCCTGCTGGCTCCTGTGGACCAGCTCTGATAAGTAGTGAAACTGGGCAACCGCTGGGTAATATCAGCAAACACTTTGAAGCTTTTCATCTAAAAATCCCATTTTATTTTGTCACAGACAAATGTTCCTGATCTCTGCTTTCATTCCAGGTGTACTGGCTGGGGGTCGATGTGTGGTGACACAGCAGCAGCAGCAGCAGCTCTTATATTTCCTTCTGTATCCACAAACACAAAACTTCAGTATGTGCAGGTACATCCTGCTTAATGGTCCAGAAGATGAAAACGATGCAGTAGAAATAACTGGGAAGGCAATAGCAGCCCAGGGCCAAAAAACTGAACAACAAATGGCTTTTCTGTCTGCAAACACATCTATAAACAACATATGATTTACAGATAGGCTTTAAATATTGCTATATTCTTATTTTTCCAGTGTTTTTGTAGCTGTTTTTATGATGTGTGTATTTTTAAACAATAAATAGAATATGTTTCAGTGTTTTTCTCTCAATTTAAATAATTAATAATAATTTTAAATAATTCCAACAATTGTAAATAATTCAAATAATTTGCAAAGTTCAAAGTAAGGTCAACATATCCTTATTTACATTATGGGGTTACCACAATAACAATTTATATTTAGATCTGCTTGACGTCAATATTAGTTTCTATAATGTATCACGTACTGTTTTATTCTATTCAAGGTGTTTGGCGACAGGCCCAAATATCTCTCTGTAACAACAGGAGGATGTGGATCACATAAAGGCACTTAAGATTCATCATACGAAAAAAAAAATATTAATAATTCCAATAATTTTAAATAATTCCAATAATTGTAAATAATTCAAATAATTTGCAACGTTCAAAGTAAGGTCAACATATCCTTATTTACATTATGGGATTACCACAATAACAATTTATATTTAGATCTGCTTGACGTCAACATTAGTTTCTATAATGTATCACGTACTGTTTTATTCTATTCAAGGTGTTTGGCGACAGGCCCAAATATCTCTCTGTAACAACAGGAGGATGTGGATCACATAAAGGCACTTAAGATTCATCATACGAAAAAAAAAATATTAATAATTCCAACAATTTTAAATAATTCCAATAATTGTAAATAATTCAAATAATTTGCAACGTTCAAAGTAAGGTCAACATATCCTTATTTACATTATGGGATTACCGCCATAACAATTTATATTTAGAATTGCTTGACCTCGACATTAGTTTCTATAATGTATCACGTACTGTTTTATTCTATTCAAGGTGTTTGGCGTCAGTCCCAAATATCTCTCTGTAACAACAGGAGGATGTGGATCACATAAAAGCACTTAAGATTCATCATACGAAAAAGAAAAAAAAAGCATAATTACACAAGATGTCATGGAGATCATGGTGATTTCCTCTTTGGCTGAGTCACAAGAATGTCCTTTCTCACTCTACGCACACGTCTCCTCTCACATCCCGTTTTATGGCTTATGCGTATTTGATGGTGCCCACACCCTGGGCTAATCATTGAATAACCACCAAGTGACTTTATACTAATTTCTCAACAGAAGTTCTTGCGGTCTGCGGGCGATCTGACCAAAGTCGTCTAAGTAGGCGCAAGCGATTGTCGGTTTAAGCACCAATCAGGAGCAGAATGGCCGCTGTGGTTGGATGCACATCCCCTTGTTGAGCATTCCCATTATTCTGCTCCGTGTGAGATGATCATTAACAAAATGTCTGTGTCCCAATTTTTTTACAATGCCCTGAGAGGGAGTAAAGGTGTACATTTTGTTATATTAGTAGGTCCATGTTCCATTTATTGCCACACTAGCGAGGTGAAATCCACGATGGAAAATCACCCACAAACTTTACTGCAACATTAAGCATAAATGCAACAGATGGGGAAGAGGCTATAAGGACCTGCAGAGGCCTGCATAAATCAACATATTTCATTATATTTAATTGCAAATGGTTGGAACAATCAGAATAAAGATCTACATTCAGTATATACATCATACTTTATGGCCTTCCTCCCTTCGAGGAGGAATATTTCTCTGCTCTGGTAAAAACCAAAACTCTGTCAGTTTGGCTCCTCATAGACCTACTTAAGTGCACTGCGCTTGAAGGATCGCTGTGCTGATGGGTTTATCTCACTTATACGACATGACACTGCTCCACATGATTTTTTATGGTGGGATTTTCAGAGGCCGCTCATGTGACGGCGGCCAATCTAAAAATCTCCTTTCTTTGTGTGCTTAACCCCGGAGGTCAGAGCATTGTGTTGAGCCTCTTGTTTTGAAGTTTGTCTGCAACAACGCGGACAATGCTCTTTTTGTTGCCCCTCGGTCATTTTGTCTGAGACCGTCCTTCATCAAATCTTTTGGCTCTTGTGTTCGGCTTGATTATTCCATTGGCGTGGCATGGGAGAGTGTCCAGTGGTCCTCTCATTATGTTTATCTAGACAAAATAAACCATTGGGAATGAAGGCTTAACCTGATTTCAGAGTGACAACAAGTTAACAGTATAATATTCAAGCCAACACTACAGCCTATCTAACACACATCCTGAATATTCTCAACAGCTGCTGTGATAGAAAACCAGCCTCCTTTATTTTCACTTTACAAATTAATAGTAATACATTAAAGGAACAGTGTGTTACATTTTGGGGGATCTATTAGCATAAATGGAATATAATATTCAGAACTATGTTTTCATTAGTGTATAATCACCTGAAATTAAGAGCCCTTCATATCTACATAGTGAGCGGTTCCTCTTCACGAGGTCCACCGTGTTGCTCCGCCATGTTTCTACAGTAGCCCAGAACGGACAAACACTGGCTCTAGAGAGAGCCTTTCACGTTTTTACGTTACCTGAAGGCCACCGTAGTTCTCTGTCACGCTTGTGAAACTGCAGTAACGTGAGTCGCACAGCGTAAAACCATGGTACCCCCAGCTGCCGTCTGACTTCTGTTGCTCCTAAAGTAGTGTTATTATGGTGAGGATGGCCTCTGAGCGAGGCGAACGGCATTACCACGGTTTTGCACTCAGCAGCTAACGTTACCGCAGTCTTGGAAAGGGAGGAGTTAGCGGAGGGGTACTCAGTTGGTTGCCATCGGCAGCCACACCGCTAGATGCCGCCAAATCCTACACACTGTATCTTTAAAGTAATAATCTTGAAGATTTTCTTTCAAATGAATGTCTGATAAAGTCACTATCTATCACCGGATGTGATAACACAGTGGTGATTGAGCCTATGACCCACTGATAAAAAGCCTTTGCATTTGCAGTGTTACAAACTGGGTGTCTGTGGCAACATTCCTAGGAAAAATCCCAAGGGGTGCACAGATGGGAAGTGAGATCATAAACACACCTGTAATTACCGCTTATCACAAAACGAAGGTCTTCGAGATTGTAACTTTAAAGGATAAGGCTGGCACAGTTCTATATATTTCTATTGTCAACACATTTCAAAACCATCAATTAATTTATCCTACTAGCCAAAGCCTGGTGTAACTTCCTCTTAGCCACAGACCTCAAAAACACATCATCAGTGAGCCACACTCAATAACATGTTGCTTCATTACAATGAACATGGTAACCGTAGTATATTTCTAGTCAAATCCCACATACATCGTCCTGTTGAAGTAAATACTAACTAGTTCTGCAAATGTTATTAATCCACGACTAAAAAAAGTCTCAAAAAATGCGATATTTACTTCTTTTTGGGTAATATTTGATGAAAGCTACAGTGTCCAGCTGTTTAAGGAAATTACTGAGCCTTTTTTAAAAGTAAAGTTTATATTTGTGACCTGTTCTTAAAGATATAAGTCTTCAGAAGGAACATGGGGGGGCTAAGCCCCACAGACAGGGGGAGACAGACTAACACATTGTTGGCTTTGGTCTTTTCATGGGAATTACTGTCAAAAAAGAAATGGAGTAACACCTGCATTCAAAGGGACATGCACCAGCTTCCTTAAAACCCAGCGGTACATACAGTATAGAGTAACTTTAACCCCCCCCCCCCTACCCTCACCCCATTTAACCCCCCTACTTCACCCCATCTCAACCTAATGACTGATGCCTGCCCTTATCTGCGAGCTACTTGCCATGCTCACTCCCTCTCTGCTTTTCATCAGTTTTTGGAAAAGGTTACATAAACGCTGTGTCAGAAAGGGGGGGGCTGTATGGGGATGGGGCACAGTTAGATTTCTGATGAAATACGTGTGGATCTCTGTGTATGAGAAAAGAAGGTGCCAATCAAAACTGCAGAGTAAAACAATTCTCACTTCCCCTTTTTATGACCACTGTGACCACTGTGACCAGATGTGATGAAAATCATCCCTCAGCTCGTTCTAGATGACACTACTGGCCTACTTTTCACAGCTTTAGTGTACAGCGCAACACCTTTAGGTTCAGTTAACAGCCTTTGTAACGGCAGGGCTATAAACACTTGTCAGAGGGTGCAGAAGGTGAATGGTCCCACTACTACAATCTACTTCAGAGGCCCTGACCTGCGAAACTGCTCGGTAAACACACAGATCAAAACAGGCCACAGTGTTCACATTGGTTCTGTCAAAAGTTAAAGGCATGAGTCTGTGATTCATATGTAAACCAAAGGCACACCCCACCACCAAAATTCAAAACAAGGGATTATCACTCTCAAATTGATTAACAGGTGTTTCAAAGCACAGACTAACACTTAGCAACAACCGAATCCAGGTTATTGATGTTTTTCTGGTGTTAAAGGTTTGTTTACATCAATAATGTTTGCAATAATTTGAATAAAGTCTGATTCTGATTCTGAAAAAAGAGACATTTTATAATGAAATCAATTTTGTATGTGATGAATACACCTTGAATGTATGTAAAAATGACAAATCGGGCCTTCAATGATTGACGTCACAGTGTAATGCTCTGCTGGCCTTAATGTGCTGTGTGACATTGTTGAACAGTAAATCCTGTAAAAAATCATGCCCTGCAGCTCAGTGCAGTTGTAATTTAAATTGCATGCACATAACACACAGAAGGGTTCACTCACAATCAGACACACATGCATAAAAACACACTAATATGACAGCTGTGACCTCTGTGAAACCTACTCATAAAGACGTCAAAAATTACTTTAGTCTCTAACCAGGACCCTGACCACTAAGGACACATCCAATGTAACATTATCTGACCAAAAATTAATAAGTAAAAAAGAGAGCCTTTTCATTGCAGTGAAGTTTTGAAAATAAATTTATGAAGTGAAATGTCATGTCAGTAGCTGCATGCCCATATTATGTAAAATGCTACAGGGATTATCATCAGGAAAGGGTGGATTTCAGGTTTATCCTGCCATGGGGACAGAACGTCCACACACGGACACAAACACACACACATCCACCTCTTAGTACTTCATGTGTGTTAACACAGCAGTGAATGATCTGACAGCTTCAACTATATTGGACCAAAATAGTGTGCAACACTGCCGCCCTCTGGTCTTAAATGGATTTAGGCCTGCATGTTGATTAAAGTTAGACTACCATACTAATATGAGAATGAATAACTTTCAAAAAGCTATATCCTTTGCAATTTCACTCAGGCCTCTCAGACAGAGCCAAATAAACCCCAAATATCACCCATTTACAACCATGTTTGAGCGATATCACTTAGCCCCCTCATATCTTGCCTGCACACTAGGGTGTGATAGTTTCACACATTTTTTGATTAAAAAAGAACAACAACATGTATTTGAAGTGTTAATTAATAATCAGTGTATTTGGAAAGCTCTCTCACGTTTATAATTTCCCCAGGCTACAAGCAAATCGCTGCTGTAACTGAGTCTGATAGTTTTTTTTAATTCTGCAACAAATAAGATTTCTTTATGATGGTGGTATTTGTCGCTTTTCATATAAAACACATTATAGTAGGTGGCACAGACCTTGCTGCGTTACTTCTGGTTTAACTTTAAGGCAAAAAACATGAACTAACAATTAAATATAATCTAGTTACTGAGCAGATTCATGCATGTGTCTCTAGACATATTTAATAATAGCAGAATTTAATGTTACAACTGAGCTGTGATATTAAAGGGACTATTTGTAACTTTGTACGCGCATAAATGTAGCGGGTCGTCGCACATGCGCGCTCGCATATGCGCGTTCGCGTGTAGCCGCTGTACCCTCCTCCTCTGCCTGCTCGCCTTCACTCAGACAGCTCAGCTCGCTCCACCTCTAGACGTGAACGCGCGCACACTCCACACTGCAGAAGAGTTAGTTTAGCTCTGAGAATATCTAGTGAATGTACAGGGGACGTTTGTGCAGAAATAACTGCTGCAGCTCCTCCAGACCAACAGAGGTTTTCCGTGTCTTGTGAAGTGACGGAGCTTTACGTTGTCTTCTCGTTACCGACCGGGTGCCGGTGTCTCCTCTGCTCTCTCCGGCTGCGGGCGGAGAGAGCAGGGAGACACGCTGGAGAGCCCTGCTGCCTCAGCCTGCACTTAGGCAGGAAAAGCCAACACTAGGATCAGATCTAAATCATGTTCATGGAGAGACCTTCGACTGGTCAGCTAACATTACTGCCAAGCAGCTGAAATATAGAGTGATATTGTGCTTTTAGCTGACGTGTGTCGCCTCACTGTTTTGAGTGATGCTCGTTCAGGTATATTGAGAGCGAGCAAGCGCGAGCCCGACGCTGACTTTCGTTGATTTCACGGCCACAGGTGTCGCTGTTAAGAAGCATTTCTGAAAGTTACAAATAGTCCCTTTAAACAAAATAGATTTAAAATGACAAAATACATATTATTATATTATCATTAACAGTATATTCCTTTTTTTTTATTGCAAGACAAAAGACAATACATTAACGCAACAACAAGAGGACAACAAGAACAGTGAATACAGGCCAGTTATCACATTTCTGCCATAGGACGATAGAACCAAATGGTGTGTGTGTGTGTGTGTGGGCGCGTGAGCGTGCGTACGAGCATGTCCCTTGGTGTGGGGTCTATAGGGTGGATACATGGAGAGAGGAGAGGTTAATGAAGAAAAAAAAAAATATATATATATATATACAGTATATACATATACATACATGCATATATACATATACATACACATACATACACATACAGCATATACACAAATAAATACACAAATTAACAAAAAATAGTAAGTAGTTAACTAAGGCTAACTAAGGGGAAGCATAGGGAAGGAAATAACTAAATAAATGAGCAAGAAACATAATTAATTCTAATAATAATTAGACTTATAATAACAGTTATAACAATTAACCGCATATATTCCTACTCAGGGAGAGAGACCCTGAACGCACCGCGCCTCCACAAGAAGAAACCGGAAGGCGTGAAGCGCAGTTCCGGTTGCCATGGTGTAGAGATGTCTCCGTCCTTATTCAATTTTGTCGACGCTAAAGACAAATTTACCGTAAGAACTGACTTTCTTAATTAAAAACAAGTGTTATTATGAACTATATCCCGTAATTATCATCACAGCTAACTAGACAGCAGGCTTGTTATTGCGAGTTATCGCTTGTTATTGTTCTGTTAGATGACGTCAGTGTTCTCACAGCTAACAGGTAGCTAATGCTAACTAACGCTTCATGTTGTCTCCTCCTCTCTCAAACACCTGCAGGCTTCTGCCAGACATGCCCTGGTTGGTAAAAACAGCAAACCTTTGATAAACACGTTCACCCAGTTCCCTGGGAAGTAAGTAATGTTAATGTAGCTGCTGTATGTATAAGTTATGAATACATGAATGAGTCTTTTGACTTAACTTAACTGTCTCTGTGTGTTACAGTGAGACAGAGAAGAAGACCACGCTGGACCAGGCGCTGAGGGGTGTCCTTGGGGATCAGATTGTAAGTAAATCAGCTGCTCATCTCTTATTTGTATTTCAATAAAGCTCGTTAAATGAACCAGGCTGTGTGCGAAAGCCTGACATTAATGCGTTTTGTGTGCAGGTTGAACAGAAGGTGAACTGTGATGAATACTTGTCTCTCATCTACCTGAGTATTGATGCAGTTACAGAAGGTATGTTACTCTATGTGTATTTGACTTGTGTGGAAAGACAACAGCGAATGAAGGAATACTTGTTTTTTGTGTCTGATCATTGCTTTGTTTTATACTAGACTTTAAGCAGTTGATGGTCAAAGAAAGACACCACATACTATGCATCTTCCTAAATGATAGAAAAGAAAGTAAAAACTAAATTGAGACATTAACAGCTGCATATATTTGAAGGATTGAAGTACAGTTCTTATTGTCAAGGCATTACCTAACCTCGCTCTATCTTATGTTAGTGACTTTTTGATTCCTTTTAAATTTATTTTATTTATTTATAATCAAAGTCCAAAACCTTGAATGTCCCTTACCTGCTGCTCTGCTTTTACACTTGTTTACCTCTGTCCATTATATCTTTGTCATCAAAGTGCTCTTATTTGCGTAGTTGCCAACTTAATTTCATTGTAGTACTGTATGTGTTCTTACATGTGACATGAGGTTGATCTTAAATTGTATCCTATTCACATTTATCAATTTAACGGTCATTGCTACTCCTGCCAATAATGCCCACATTAATGTCACTAATATTGTTGTCATGTGCATCAGTACAGACAGTGTTCTGACTACATACAAACTGTTCCACAGTGTGCCTTAAGTCTTTCGAGCAAGCTTTCTCACCTCACACAAAGCTTAATACTTGTGATCAAGCTTTTGCTGTCTGGTTTCACTCTCTTCATGTAGGTATCTGTACTGCTACAACTCCTTTCGTCCTGTTGGGAGATGTACTCGACTGTCTTCCTCTCGACCAGTGTGACAAAATATTCTCCTTTGTCGAGGAGAATGTTTCCACATGGAAATCGGTAAGTAAGCTACAACCTCTCGGCAAAGGCAGTTGAAGTATTTCTCCAGCATAATACAGATCATTTAATCACTATGTCTGTACTCGTCCTTTCCCTAGAACTCTTTTTACACTGCCGGGAAGAACTACTTGTTGAGGATGTGTAATGGTAAGGATCCTTTTTCATTCTTGTTGATGAACAAAACTATTATGTTTTAAACATGTTTGTAACACACTTCTCAATCTGTGTAGATCTTTTAAGGAGACTTTCCAAATCCCAGAATACTGTATTCTGCGGGCGAATCCAGCTTTTCCTGGCACGTCTTTTCCCTCTGTCTGAAAAATCAGGTAAATACTGCATTTGTGTATGTTATTTTTGAATAAATAAGACAACATCAACCCCTCCCGGATAATTTGTGTTTATTCCAGGTCTCAATCTGCAGAGCCAGTTTAATCTGGAGAATATAACAGTGTTCAACAAAAATGAACAAGAAAGCACTCTCGGCCAGAAGGTAAAGTATTGTCACCTTATGACGGTGAGAATTTTTAGAAATGTAATCTAAAAATTTGAGTTTAATCTTATTTCATGGTTCCATGTTTATAGCACACAGAAGAAAAGGAAGATGGCATGGAGGTGGAGGAAGGAGAAATGGGAGAGGATGATGCTCCTGCACCATGGTAAGTGAAAGTCATGCTTTAAAATACACAGGAAAAAAAAAAAAAAAAAATATATATATATATATATATATATATATATATATATATATATATATATATATACTGTATGTGTAAATGACAGATTTGCTTGTTGTGAAAACTGCATCTATTATTTCTTTCAGTTCCATTCCAATTGACTACAACTTGTACAGAAAGTTCTGGACACTACAGGACTACTTCAGAAACCCTGTGCAGTGTTACGATAAATTCTCGTGGATGACATTCCTGAAGGTAATGCGCATTAGCATAGAACATTTTACACCCTTCCTCTCCATTTTGTCAGATCATAAGAGATATTAAAGTAGATGCTAAAAAGCAATGTCTCACTGCCCATGTGAATTCCTGTTTGCTCTGAACAGTTCTCAGATGAGACCTTGGCAGTGTTCAAGAGCTATAAACTGGATGACATGCAGGCCTCTAAGAGAAAGCTGGAGGAGCTGAGAGCATCTGCAGGAGAGCACGTCTACTTTGCTAAGTTTCTAACAAGCGAGAAGGTGAGAAAACTCTTTTTCAGTCCAGAAATAATTGTGTAGTAGCTGTTTTTTAGCATGCTCCAAGTTCCTCCAAATTACATCTCACCCGTTCAATTACCAACTTGATATCCTAATGCGCTATAATCGGTTCTCATCACAAGGTATCACACATTATCACGCAGTCAAAAACTTATTGTGATCCAAACTTAAGCAGACTTCTCAGCACCTTCTCACGTTGTCCAACCCTTTCTTGGCCATACTCACTAAAAACTGCATTACGGCACGATCACCTGTCGTAAATAATAAACTCTGTATTTTAGCACTTTATAACATGATAATGATAAACAACATAACCTTAGCATACGCTATTCAAACGATACAATAACTGTAGTATAAACTTAAATATTATCTGAAATGATGTAACGTGTCATGCCAACTTAAACATTTTTACCAAATATGAATATGTACTTGAGTAGCTCTTACACATTGGCAGTTAATCAAGGTCACATAATAAAGTCACATAATTCTCTGTTTAGTCTAGATGAGATATTACATTCCACTTGGTAATAATAATAATAATTAATAATAATTCTTCATTTCCAGCTGATGGACTTGCAGCTCAGTGATAGCAACTTCAGACGGCACATTCTCCTGCAGTACCTCATCCTCTTCCAGTACCTGAAAGGTCAGGTTAAGTTCAAAAGGTGAAGCATATCTCTGCTCTGACTTTGTAGAATGGTAAACAAAAAAATGTGTGTGATTAAAAACACAGTCATCAGTTGTCGGGGGTTCATATTTTGTAATGTCTTTGTCCTCGTGCAGCTCCAGCTGTATTCTGAATGATGACCAGACTACGTGGATTGAAGAGACAACTAAACTGGTTTATCAGGTCAGTCCTAAATCACTCTGACGTACTATACTATAAATAAATGTGCATCACTGTCTTTCCAGTTTTGATTTCAAGACTTACCTGTCATGGCGTCCGGAGAGAGGAAAGCAAGCCTGTATTAATCTGTGACTTTCCCCTTGTAGCTGCTGAGAGAGATCCCTCCTGATGGAGACAAGTTTGCCACCATGGTTGAAGTAAGCCAATCTTTGTGAATACTATTATTATATATTAAATGAGGCTCGTCCGTTCACATTCTGTCAAGTTTGTTGTTAGAGTTCTCCGTACACTAGTGACGCTGTTCTTCTTGACAGCACATCCTCAACACGGAGGAGAACTGGAATGGCTGGAAAAATGAGGGATGCCCGAGCTTTGTGAAAGAAAGGTACAGCAGTCTAACCTTACAATGTAATCATGGCAGATAACTATGTTTTCTGATTGATTTATATATCTATTAGTAGATTGTGGTGTGGCATACCAAAATTACAGTTATGGTCACACTTTTTCCCTCTTTAACAGGACAGTAGATGACAAACCCAAAAGACCCACCAGGAAAAGACAAGCTCCAGAAGACTTCCTTGGAAAAGGGCCGGACTGCAAGATCTTCATGGGAAAGTATGTGCTTACCCCTGTAATACTAAATATCCATCCTGCAAAAATACTCTGTGCAGGTCATGTGTTTGTCTGCAATATGTGGAGACAAATGAAAAGAGATCTATCATGAATAATTAATTGCAGATCATGGAGTTTTCTTCCATAATTCACACTCTTCTGTGTTTTGCTAGTGATGAGTTGACTCGGCTGTGGAACCTGAACCAGAACAACATGGACGCTTGCAGGTCAGAGAGCAGGTCAGTGGTTCAGAAAACAGAAGGAGGCAGTTCTCATCTACACTCACATTTACCTTTTTGTACGTATCAGAAAATGGTGTTTGTGTGTTTTGTTTTTTTTAAATCTGATGTCTTTCATTCAGGGAGTTCATGCCGTCACTGGATGAATTCTTTGCGGAGGCCATTGAACAGGCCGATCCTACTAATATGGTGGAGGATGAGTACAAGTAAGTTTGCATTGTGACATGTGTCATCAGAACTTTTGTAAGTCAGTTTAAAAGTGGGAAAGAGCTTTTGCCCCAAAGGAGCATTACAGGCTTCATTCCCAGTTTGTATGCCTCTGCGACAGCTGTGGCCGGAGGCATTATGTTTTTGGGTTGTGATTACACTTTGGTGTTCGAAGGTCACTGATCTCACAAAACACGTTTTTGACCATAACTCAAGAATTCATATGCTATATTATGACAATTCCACACAAATATCTAATAGGATTAAATGATGAAGTGATGACATTTTGGACAGACATGGATGTAAACTGCAAATAGACTGGTTGGCGGAGGCATACAACTGCGAGGCTGTATTCTAGTTATGACAGTTAAGACATTTTTTATGGCATCCTACACTATGACATTTTTTATGACTTACTATACTATGACATTTTATGGCAAACTGTGCTATGACATTTTTTCATGACTTTTTTTTATAGCATACTATCCTGTGACATTTTTGACCTTTTTATAACATACTATACGAAAGCATTTTTATGGCATACTATTCTATGACTTTTTTATGGAATACTATACAATGACATTTTTATAACTTACTATACAATAGCTTTTTTTTTATTTTTATGACATACTGTACTTTGACTTTTTTTCATGACATTTTTCACACATTTTTTTACATACTATACAATTACTTTTTATGACATACTATGACTTTTTTTCATGACATTTTTGAATTTTTTTTTTATTTGCTTTTTTTTTACAAACTATATTATGACTTTTTCATGACATTTTTCAACATACTATACTATGACTTTTTTTTTTTTTTGACATACTGTACTATGACTTTTTTATTTTTCTCTACATACTATGACTTTTTTATTTTTTCGCCAACTATACTATGACTTAAAAAAAAAATGTACATACTATAATATTACTTTTTTTCAACATACTATACTTTATTTTTTATTTTTCTCTATATACTATACTATGACTTTTTAATTTTTTCGACATACTATACTTTGACATTTTTCGACATCGTATACTATGACTTTTTTATGACATACTATACTATGACTTTCTTTATTTTTCTCTACATACTATACTTTAAGAATTTTTTTTCAACATACTATATTATGACTTTTTTGAAATTATGGAAGTGATGACATGTTGGACAGACACAGATATAAACTACAATTTGACTGGATGGCGGAGGTATTCATCTGCAATGCGTTCTTTCTATTCTCTTCTCCGTATGCGTTTGTGTGACTCTTCTGTGTCTTCCTGTAAAACAATGAAGGGCTGTGCGGAACCCAAACTACGGCTGGCGCGCTCTGAGGCTGCTGTCCAGGAGAAGTCCGCACTTCTTTCAACCAACTAACCAGAAGTTCAAGAGCCTGGCAGACTACCTAGACAGCATGGTCAGCAAACTGGCCAAAGAATTGCCGGTGAGAATTTTTTTAACTTAAAAAAAACAACAAAAAAACAGTATTCATCCAAAAGCTTTTGACATATGCTGATATTGTGATTTTCATCCCATATGTGTAGAAGGATATTCCCTCTGAAGAGATCAAGACCGGAGAAGAGGATGACGACGATAATGGAGACAATCTTCTCAAAGACAGCAATGACAGTGAGTCACTTTTTCAACTCAATACCTCATCACCATTCAGCTCAGCCATCACCTATATTTTCATATCCATCTGTTTTTAGTTTTAAATGTATGTATATGTTGTATATTCTAACATGCATCTTCAACTAAAATTGAACATACTCCAGTTTATCCTTCCCTCAGCTTGCCCTCTGTATTTTCTAGATCCTAGTTTCGATGATTTAATCACCTTATCCGCTCATTTCCACCCTTTTTTAGATCAAGAGTCTATTGTCTTTCTTACAGGTCCGAGCATACAGAGCAAGATGGTGTCAAACCAGCAGATGGATGACATAGCAGCCAAACTGGGCGCTCAGTGGAAGATGCTGGCGTCTCATTTGGAGGTGAAGGCGGCAGAGTTGCGAGAGATTGAAACGGACAGCGAAGATGTTGACATGCAGGCCAAACTGCTGCTCGTAGCCTGGCAGGACAGAGAGGGAACACAAGCTACTGTGGAGAGCCTGGTCACAGCTCTGAACGCTGCAGGGTTCTCCCAGATTGCAGACAACCTCAGTGAGGCTTAAGGTAGATCAGTCATAACCTCCATATTGTTGCAGCATCCTTTGTCACACCAAAAACAATTGGAGACTAACATTTTTTGTATGTAGTATAGGTTGAAACTCAAGTTTTTTCACTGTAAAAAATCCAATAAATGTTTTTTTTTAAAGAAAACATTTGTCAGACCATTCATTATGATCCCAGGCTCATATTAAAGAATCTCACATTTTTGGTATAACAGTTTATTTTCACCACCTATGAAAAGCAATCAGTCAATAACTTATTACAGAGTGTTGATGTTTAGGTCTTACACATTGTGGCAGGGTGTTATGGAGACCTGCAAGGAGAAACAAAGTGAAGCATAGCCTTTTAAGAGTGGAGATGTCAAAGTCTGAAATCAGTGTCAGTCAAAAACAATGTTCAAGGCTTGTTGAGCAAACCATCATGGTTGAATCTCAAGTCTTTATTTAACCACACACAGTTCATCACAAGGGCAGCCTGTTCTAAACCAGTTCCCCAACACACTTCCCCCAAAAAAGCATTAGTGAAGATTTGGCAGAAAGAACCTCATCTGTCAATACATTTAAGAACAATTCCAGGAGATGACGCGAGCCAAGCACTTAAGAAAAGACCTGAGATTGAACCCGAGTTTCCCCAGAGGGCCAACAGGTGAACAAGGGCAAGTCTTTTACAGTGTTAAGTGAAAATCTCCATAATACATCTGAGAAGATACAAGCCAGAATGTCAAGGACAACAGCTTGGCTAGGCCTTTTTGTACAAGTTGATTAAATGACTAAAGAGAAATATTTTGTTTTTATGATATGAGCACCTTATCAAAGGCTTTAAAAAATATACAATGTGTATAAAACATTTAATGAAACTGCAGAGCCAGACTTTAAGCCCTTTTGCAAGGAGCCAGTCCAGAGATTGCCTCTCGTCATATCTCCATTTTCAAAGCCCACTATAGTTGAATATTTAACACCATTTGACAGAATTTGTTTTACAAGCATCCGTGTTGGTTACAAAAACAAAAACAAAAAAATTAAGGTCATCAAATCTTTAAAGACACCAGTTTTATTGCACATCTATGCAGACAGTGCTTGGAAATGGCATTTTTTCGTATGTGTGTTGGATGTTGTCTTTGTCTTCTAGGAAATCTTCCACAGCTACTGTTCCTCTTCAAGTATTTCCAGCCGCCGGGGGCCGTACAGTAGAACGTATGCTATATGCCAGTCCCCGCCACCAGACAGTCGCAGGATATCCTCTGGAGACACCAGACTCACCTTGTCGTCGTCAAACTTGACCCACTCATCTGATGGAGGCAGAGACCACAGGAAGTATTAAGTTCCTGAACATCTGTGTACACTTGGGATTTAGTTCCACTGTGCTTTTATGATTTGTGTATGATCTTATTCATTATGCAGTGTAGAACAACTGCTTACCTTCTTTCCTCTTGACCCATCCCACATAGTGACCTGATGAGCTAGAGCGGCCTTGGTGTGTCAGCACAGCCTGCAGGTCGTAGTAGCCGCTGTTGTTGGAACCGAGGTCTGTGGGATAAACAGCAGCATGTCACAGGTCCTGCAACTTTGGCTAATAATTGACTGAAATAGCAGACCTTAAAAAGGGGAAACTCGACCCTCAAATGCCATTACACTGCTAGATACCCCAGTGTGGTGCTCGGCATTGTGGGAGAATTTAGGGGCTGTTTCCACCAAAGCGTTTGTTTCCTGAGTCCAGTGTATTTTTTAATGCCACGTATTTACACTATGGTAAAAACGCCAGCAGCATGATGAGGCACTGAGTGTCCATTCTTCGCAGAGTGCTGCACATTTGGCGATTTTTTTCAGGTCGCCGAGAGTTGAAAAATATTCAACTTTGGGTAAAACGCCACGCTCTTCACTGTCACTTTTTACCCAGTTGTCCAATCACAGTGGAGGGGGGGGCGGGACAAACGACCTACTACAAAGACGTGATTAAATGTGTTTATTATTATTATGAGTAGGCTATGTTGTACTCTTATTGTGTGTTATGCTATTGTTTTTTACTGTAGACTTTACATGTCTGGAGCAATGGACCAAACGAATTTCCCCATGTGGGATAATAAAATGTATCTGAATCTGTATCTGGACAGAACGATCGCACTCCGCCAAGATGTTTCTTTGCCCACAAAATCTCGTGAACCCACATAAACCGTCAGCCTTTCCTTCAAGTCCTCTACCTTGTGCCGACATGTTTGCTTCAGCGGATATTCCGTATCATAGCAACCAGACGCAAACCAAAGCCTCTCAGCTGAAAAAAACGCTGGGATAAAAAGAAACGCTTTGGTGGACACGGCACCTTAGAGATTTGACATTTCATTTTGACCTTTGGTAAGTGCAACAAGCAATAGTATTAGCACAATATGAGAAAACGGCTATCTGCCTTTTTAACAATAGATTTATTGCTGAATGTTTGTGGAAAATTGTAAAATCTGAATACAAGCATTTTCTGTGATTCTGGATTTCAGATTCATATGCTGTTAAAAAATGTGCCTATACTATGTATTTTTAGAATGGATATATTGATTAAAGGATCTTTTTTCTTAAGCATCCTCGTGAGTGCCTGGAATCAGATTTTTTATGTGCCTCTATCTTTCCTCGTATGCATTGTGATAAATGCATTGCATGAAAAATGGTATGATGTATTCACAATTGCATGTTTTTGGCAGTGTTTTTGTGTGGATTCCCTCTTTAAAAAGTGTACAGAGGGTGTCAGTGTCATGTCCCAACATACCATCAGGGCATGAGAAAGGCTCATATTTCGCTTTTGCTGCATTTGGCTTCTTCACCACCACCTAATGCAAAAACCAAACAAACAGAAATGTGAGAAACTACACAAATGGTAATCGCACTGTTTGATAAAGTGGGAGCTTTTCTGCTACCTGAAAGGTAGCGAGACAATACGATATAGATGGGCCTTACCTTTTTCTGCTGGTTCTCTAGGTTCTTGTCCTCGACCTCCTTGAACTTTGACCTGATTGGCTGCATTTTCTCCTGGAGCTCCGCGGTGCACAGCTCATAGACATCCAGCATGAGTGGGAACTTGACATCCTTCAAAAAAAACAGACAATATGTTAGACTTTGCGTTAACAATAGTGAGCCCTGTTATAATTAGAAATTGTGAAGGCTCAAGACAAACCTTAAGGACTTTTGCATTGACAGACTCCTTCTCTTTGTAGAAAAATCGGACCATTTGAACAGTCAAGTAGGCAGGGAGACGGCTGAGCTTTGACTAGATGGAGAGGTAGAAAACATTTCAGAATATACTCAATGAACTCATGTTTGTAAAGATAGCAGTAAGCAAGACCACTTCTTTCAAATGTCCAAGAGAAAATTAAAAGGAAAAGGAAAAACTTACAGATTTTATATACAGCGCATTTCTTTCCAAGGATGGAGACATTTTTGTGATTTCTTCCTGCAGTCTCTGGAGAGATAGAACAGGCAGAAATATGATTTAATCCTTGTTACCCTGAAGAACCACATTCCAGTTTGTCATAAGAATGTTGTACTTGTTTCTTTCTCTCTGGACAAACATAAAACATCCAAGTATAGTTTTAAATATTCAAGATACCCAAGTTTACCCCTCTTTCAATACATTGAGAAATGTATTCAGCTGCGTTTTGTTTTTGGAGTCTGATACGTACCAGTCTTAGTCCTGTTGCAAGGTATTTGACTTCTTGGTTGATGAAGCAACTGAGCTGGAGCTGGCTTTCCTTGCCCTTGATTGGCTCCTCATCCTCAGCCTCTGTGCATTTCATACTGAACAGGTGAGTTAAGAAAAAGTCCAGCGGAGTAAATGTCACACAGCTGAGAGACTTCGCTGGTTACAACTATGACACTACACACCACTCTTTAAACGAATCAAACCATACTGAAGCAAGATATAAGACGTCGAAAGATGCGATAAACAAAAAGGCATGCTGCAAGGATACGCAGTTTCGAATTCTACGCCGAAATACTGGTCGATTAAGTTCTTCTTTGTAGAGGCAGAGGCAGCTCCGCTCTCAGTCTCAGTCTAAAGATTGAAAGACAAAAAGCAAAAATGGAATGGAATCAATTACACTCATCCTTTCATCATAAAACAACACAATGTAAAGAAAACAATATAATTCACCTCCATGGAAGTCTCTGGCTCTAGTGGCTCCAACTTTTGCTGAAGCACTCTCATCATCTGCAGCCAGCACTCGTTGGCATCCTGAGAGAACAAAAGATGAATAAGTAATTGAAGCAAACAATGCCAAGAAGTGAGATCATATCCTGATATTTTTCATTCAAAGTTTATTAGAAGAAAGCAGGTACAAGGCACATGGCATGGCTGCATTTCTCACCTGCTGGAGGTACTGCCCCTGGTCCCCCTTCTCAGCAAACTGTGGAAAGGCCATGTGAAGGAACTGCAGCAGAATGATGGGTGGCAGGCTAGATGAGGTCTTTTCCATGGTCTCATACAGGTCACGAAGGGCTGAGGATGCAAGGATGTATACATATTAATTTTATATGCATTAGTAAGTTGAAGACATTAGTATACGCCTTCAAATGGTAATCAATCCATTATGCTTCATACCTGCTGTGATGTATTGTGATGGTGCATTTGCCCCTGAAGATCGCAGAGCACCTGCATACCTAAAGGGAGAGAGAGATGAAAACAAAAAGCTAATTTCAAACGGTGCATTTCAATAATTTAAACACAGTGTTTCTTTATACTCTCGTATTACATTCTGAGACCCAATAATAGCAGAAAACCCACCTTCTGAGTGCAGTTTTGAGCTCTGGCACAGAGCGCAGACACTGCACTGTGGCATTCATGTAACAGGTGTTGCCCAAGTTTGTCAGACCACAAGGTAGCTCCATCTGAAAATAACGAAGAGAAGGATAAGTTCCTCTACAGATATAAAGGTAAATACAGTTTTAAAAAATATATAAAAAGGACTGTGTTCTATTTAGTTATTATCCAAGCTTCAAATGGTTCATGACATTTTTCAACATACTATACTATGACTTTTTGTTTTTACATTTTTCAACATACTAGACATTTTTTTGGCGACATTCTATACATGTATTACTTTTTTTATAGTATGACTGACATTTTTCGACATACTATACTATGCGATTTTTTCGTGACATTTCTCGACATACTAAAATGTGACTTTTTTGCATGACATTTTTCGACATGCTAGTGTGATATTGACATTTTTCGACATACTATAGTATGATTTTTTTCATTTCATTATTTGACACACTATAGTATTACTTTGACATTTTTCAACACACTATACTATGACTTTTTTGACATTTTTCAGCATACTAAGACTTTTTTCATTACATTTTTTTACATACTGTATAGTATGACTTTTTGTTTTAACATTTTTGATATACTATAGTATGAATTTTTATGACATTGTTCCACATACTATGACTTTTTTTATATTTTTTGACATACTATACTATGACTTTTTTTCGATAAACTTAAGTATGACTTTTTATCGACAGACCATACTAAGACTTTTAATGACACTTTTTATGTCATATTATACTATATGTATCACGTGATATAAGTGACATTTCAACGGTCATGCAGCGCAGCACTCGATTTTTAATTAGTAATACAAGGAACCTTATTTCGTGTAATGTTAAGACATGTTTTGGGATTTTTATGAACATATTTTAAACAATAGCAAAATCAATGTATATTCAAAACTTTTCCAAAACATTGTGGAAATTCAAAACCATTTCCAGACCTGGAGAACAGTTATTCTAATTTCATAACTTTGGGAACATTGCACAGCTAATTAGAAATTGTTTGCATTTGCGTTTTTTCCTTTTTTAATTAATTTTTAGTTGAATTTATCTTTAATTTACAGTCTTAATTACAGTATCCTAGAGTTTCCATTAGTGCGCAGAAGTTACAGCGTTGTGACTGCTGCTATGGGGACCAGTTACCATATGAAATAATTACATTTTTGTGGATTTCACAAATCAGCTACGTTTATAACAGGACTCTGGGGAACTGACAATTTCCTAACCGAGCTGTGACTGCAGACGAAACAGCAGCACAGTATAAGTTACACAGCAGTTTGTGGTTCACATGCATTAAGTGTTCAGTGCACAATCCCTCCTCAGTAAAAATGTTTTGTAAAAAGTGCCATAATTCATGACGATAACAAAACACCTTTCTGACTGCAGCTTGATTTGTTAGATCAACACAAATGCTGACCTGACGAATCTTCTCATTTTAAGAAGCTGACCTCCCAATAGGGCATACAGTATACTACTGTATATTTAATGTATTATGTTCTCTACTTGGTAAAGATGTGTAACTGGCCAAGTCAGCACGGAAAACAGCAATCACCATATTTGTTTTAGGCATACTGGTAATTTTCAAGCTTACTCACCGCTGAGGCCAGCTGCTCCTCAGTCATGTCCTCTACAAACATGGGCCGGACAGCCGGCTCCTCAGGCAGGGCTTCTGCTGAGCCCATCATCAGTAGAGTCATTCCCTACAAAAAAAGCACAATTATACAGACATTCACTTACTTTTTAAAATGCATTTGGTAGTATAGCTCTGTGAACTAAGAAATACTTGTTATATGCATTTAAACACATCTTAAATACTCACATTTTTCAGTTTAATGTTCCCCCACTCATCATCCTAGAATAAGGACAGGACATTGGTTAGCTTGTTAATAACAGTTGAATGACAAGGTGGCTGCGATTATTTTTTTCTTATAGTCCAAGACCAACAATGTGTCAGTTCATCTCTCAATACTTTCCAACTTCTCTACCCTGTTTGTGGAACTCAGCCCCAAGCCTATTTGTCACACGGTTTCATTTAAAAGCAAAATGCTCAGTACATTCCTACAACAGCTGGGCATTGTAGTTTTCAATAAACACTACTCAAACTAGGGGTGTAAGAAAATATCTAAAATATTGCGATATGTTTTGTGATACTGTATCAATTCTCAAAAACGCAGTATGGATTTTTCATTAATAACAGTTTACATGCAAAGATGGACTAAGTCAATACTTTATTTCATTTGTAAAGAGATGCACCCTCTCAGTCTATGTGCCCTCTCAAAGTAGTGCTGTGATGTTTGATGTTAGAGACTGATGAAGGCAAATGCAGATCCCACTGTTGAGATTGTATGAAAAAGTTAACTTTTTTTTACTCAGAGTTTATGCATATGGTAAGCATATATCGCCTTGCTTACAGTATCACAATTATATCTAAAACTAAATATATATATCATGATATTTAGTGTATCGCCAGATTCTTGCCAATACACAGCCATAACTCAAACAGGAGTAAATAGTGCATTTGTTTAGTACTATTTTCAGCTGTGGAATAATGCACATATGTTTATCTTGTGAATATCTATAACAGCAGAACAGGTCACTGCATGCAGTGGTGTGGCTCATTGGTGTGTTTTAATTGTTTTTGGACAATGCTAAATGGTATATGGACTTGCATTTATATAGGGCCTTTCCAGTCTTCCGACCACTCCAAGCGTTTTACACTACACGTCAGCATTCACCCATTCGCAAACACATTCATACAATGATGGCAGAGGCTGCCATGCAAGGTGCAAACCTAATCTAAATACTCATTCATACACTTTGGGAGAAATTTGGAGTTAATTATCCTGCCCAAGTAATTAACTTAAAGGAGCTGGGGATCGAACAGCCAACCTTCCAAATGGTTGACGACCCTCTCTATCTATTAGCCATTATAGCCTGTGGAAATCGATAATGCTATGACATGCTTTGGCTATGCAGGCAATACTTGTTAGTAGGACCAATAGATAGATAGATAGTAACTTTATTGATCCCGAGGGAAACTCAAGTTTCCAGCATCACAGTTCCATAGTGCAAAACATGTTAGTAAAAAGGCAGTAAAAAAGTTAGTAGTGCAAAGTACAAAAAAATATACCAGATATAAAAATACAAGGAGATGAAGAAAACTGTTAAAACTGAATATAGTGCAGGGTAACAGATGTGATACACGACTATTAAAAAAGTGAATATAGTGCAGAAGAGACTGTTAAAAATGAGTATAGTGCAGCAGGGTAACTCCAGTAGCTTAGTCTATGAAAGTGCACTGTGTGCATTATTATCTGTCCTGCAGGCCGTCCTCCTTTGTCTCCAATAGTTGGTTTTGGTCTTTTCGTGGGATTTGTGAACAAGAAAAAAAACATAGTATACTTGCCAAAATCCTTTTAACAAAAGAAAACTTGCAGCACAGTATTGTTTCACATGCACCTCAGAACCAAGATTAGTGTTGTGTTGTTGTTCATATCAGTACCTTCAGAGTGCCTCCTTTCACCATGACCTTCTGTCGGTCTGGCTGAACTCCTGTCAGGGCAAAGAGCTGAGCCTTGAAGACCATGGGTGGTTCCTCAGTGTTCAGCTCTACTGCATCAAACTTCTCTTTGCCCCATTTCACATTTACTGGGGGAAAAAAGAAAAGTACACATACCCACACGTTAGCTTACCAGAGGGAGTGTTACAGGGAAACACCATAACTTAGTCAAACTGCTGCCAATGTATGACACAGCAGTTAGTTAGCAACAGTGAGTTTGCTCCATCAGACAGCTAGCTTCAGTCCAACTGACTGCCGAGCTAAAGGCAAAAGTGAAAGCATACATATCGATAACGTTACAGCTGTTTCTGCTGCCAATGCAATGAGATAAAACGGCATTTAAAACATCCACATAAGATTAGGATCATGTTAAAAAAGGAAAGTTCTATAACCATTGTTTGCTTTCAATAATCCACAAGGCTTTATTAAGGCTAACTCATGACATGGCTAGCTTGGTTAGCAAAGCTAGCTTGGTTACTAGCTTGGTTAGCATGGCTAGCTTGGGTTAGCAAGGCTAGCCTGGTTAGCATGGCAAGTAAGGTGGTGGTTTTAACTAGTTATTTAAAGCAATTACTACTTACTTACTAATTTACTAACTTGGGTTAGCAAGCTAGCCTTGCTAACCCAAGGCTAGCTTGGCTAGCATAGGCTAGCTTGGTTAGCTTGGCTAGCATAGGCTAGCTTGGTTAGCATGGCTAGCTTGGTTAGCATGGCTAGCAAAGTTAGCTTCGTTAGCATGCTAGCAAGGCTAGCTTGGTTAGCATGGCTACTTAAGCTAATAAAAGGCGTGATTCTGTACGTTTCATACCGGTATAAAATAAGACATGTGCATGGCTTGAGCTAGAACAATAATACAGCTTAAGAGGTTTAGTTGTGATGATAAATAACTGCTTTAAATAACCACCTTACTTAGTTAGCTAAGTGTTAGCATGCTAACCTAGCTGGCACTTAGCCGCAGTAGCTAGCTGGTTTGTGGTTGATGTTTAGATGCCAGTTAGAGTCGCATACAACACCTCCTGTAAGCTCTACTAACACACTGTGACAGCAGTGTAACACTTTGCTCTCCTGTCTGTAAATATATTGCTTTTTGTTGTAACAACACTGACAGATCACCGTTAGCATGCTATAAGCTAGCCAAGTTAGCATTCTAAATGTCATTTTTTTCGTTACAAACAAACACGTGTGAGAGTGCAGATTTCTACAGCCTCTTTCAATGTGCAAGTAACGGGTTGTATTAGATTAACATCATACCTGTAAACACCGGCATGTTTGGAAACCTTTTTACTTCCTCAAGTCTTTGTTTTTGTCCTGTTTCAGTCCACCGACCGGGGCGCGATGTGAAGGCGTTGAGCTAGCTGTTAGTTCTCCAGTCTGAACTTCATTCAAACACAATGACGCTGCAACAACACGCTGGGAAGCCTATCGATGCGTGCTGACATCTGCTAGCCATCCTGCCGCAATGCAATGCACCCAGACTACACACACACACACCCTGATCATGGTTGCATAGATCATCCAGGAACATTCATTACAGTATTTATATGAGGAGAGGAGTTGTTGTTGTTACTGATGTTTGCTCAGTCAGTATGTTATGAAAGTAAGTAATTAAGTAATTTTCAATACATTTAGATTAGATTTTGTGCAGTTTTATATATGTGCAAATAAATTAAAAAAAATAAAAACAGTCCACCTTACAATGTCATGGACATAGCTATAGGGTGGAGTCATGTAAAATGGGCTACTTTTTGGTAAATGGTTTATAAGACCATCAAATAATTATGCAGGAGATCTAATTATATATATTTTTTATAAATGGAGGTAACCATAAGAAACCTATTTGAAATTTCTTTGGAATTACTGCCAAATTACCCCAATATTTACCTCAAAATGTATCGAAAATTGCTTTATTATAAACATTATTTAATAACTATATTCCGCTATTTCCCAAAAGCTGGTAATTTATTTAATACATTTCCAGGAAAAGAATACAAAGTTAATTGATATGCTTTATTTCCATGTCTGCTGATAAATAAATCATAATTAGCAAATAAATTTGAAATTTCTTAAGAAACTCAGCACAGCCGCTTATCAAGCCTAAGGGCCCTATTTTAACCATTATATGCTATTTTAGCATACAATTATTAAATAATGTTTATAATAAAGTAATTTTCGATACATTTTGAGGTAAATATTGTAGTAATTTGGCAGTAATTCCAAAGAAATTTCAAATAGGTTACTTGCTAATTATCACCTAAATACCATGAAATTTGTGGACCTGTAAAATGAAGTGTTACCATAAATTTAATTTAGGCTTTAGAATAGCTTTTTAAAAATAATATTTCTTAATATAAGGAAAACCTGTCTGCCATGGTGGCAGGTGACCTGAATTTTTTCACCTGCCACAGCCAACATTTACCCTGTTATTTGGCAGGTGGCAGGTGCCAATTTCATTCCCTGATTACATAAAATGTGAAAGAGGAAAAAATGTCAGTCAGATGCATATTTACAAGTAAGCTCAGTGGATGTGTGTGTGTGAGAGAGAGAGAGCCCATTAGCAGCTGATTCAGAACGCTGCTGCTAGAGTCCTCACTAAGACCAAGAAAGTGGATTATATCAGTCCAGTTCTGAGGTCTCTACACTGGCTCCCTGTCTCTCAGAGAACTGATTTCAAAATACTCCTGTTGGTTTACAAAGCACTAGATGGTTTAGGGCCAAAATACATTTCTGATCTTCTGCTATGTTATGAACCATCCAGACCTCTCAGGTCATCTGGATCAGGTCTGCTTAGTGTCCCCAGAGTCAGAAGTAAACATGCAGAAGCAGCGTTCAGTTTTTATGAACCAAATGTTTGGAACAAGCTCCCAGAAACCTGCAGGACCAACTCCAACTCTGAGTTCTTTTAAATCAAAGCTTAAAACGTTGTTTGCTGCTGCTGCCTTTTATTAAACCAGATAATGATATTATAATGCACTAGAGCTTTTACTCTTGTGTGTTATACTCTATTTTAGCTTCTATCCTAGCTTGTTTTCATTTTCTAATCTTGAATGTTTTTATAACTGTTTTAATTATGTCTTAATGTTCTTTTGCACTTTGTCGCAATGTTCTTGAATGTTTATGTAAAGCACTTTGAATTGCCCTGTTGCTGAAATGTGCTCTACAAATAAAGCTGCCTTGCCTCAGTCCACAACACTTACAGCAGGTGATTTTTTTTCTCCACCACCATATAAAAACTCACCTGAGCCTGTGTATCCCCATGACTGAGGCACCATGGATGGATTAATCTGCTTGGCCCCTTATTCCTTATATTCTGTGTGTAGTGTGTACAGTTTTTCTAAGCTACTACCTAGCCCAATATTAATTGTGAGGTAATTTGATTAAACACTGAAATAATGGTCACAAAATTACATTTGATCAAGATTAGAAATTAAAACCCAGAGCCCACTTTAGGGCCCTTAACAAGTTGGTTGATAGTGTGCTACATATTCCCAAACAAATTCTCAATTAAATGAACACAAATATGAAACCCAGGATGGGTATCTGTAGTGAAAACTAGTATCCAATGAATGATAAAGATATGTTTATTGACATATCCATCAGTGCGGACTCCAATGCAATTAACCATGCAAATTATCCAAGACAAGAGTAGATCATAGTTCCAGTGCTTTTTTTAACTGAACAAAAAGTTACAAATAAAAAGATTGCGGAGGTATTCCATAATCCTTATGTCTCTCTCATTATATACACTGTGGGGGGTTTGCATTAACGGGACCGTGTTAGAGAAACAACTTGTAATTGTTAAGGACAATCATTGACACAGGTGGGCTCGCTTTAGGTACACCATCCCGAAATTTGTCTTATGATATGAACCGAGTCTAGGGACTTTGTTTTGACACGCTAACTCTATTGCAATGTGTCCATAAAGAGGTAATCTAATATATATATTTTATATACTCAAACCAGAGAAAAGAAGTTCCGATAAAACCACAAAACGTGTGGCGATTTCTTAAAAAATAAATGATGGAAGAGTTAAGATTTGTCTTGTTTTGGAGGAAAAAAAGAAAAAGAAAAAGAAAAACAGATATGGCAGTAAAATCAATATCCAAACGTTAAGGCACTAGGTGGGCCAAATGCTACACCTGTTTAGTCTACAAATAATTTACAATTCAAACAGTGCAGTTTTACATTTGTTAACTTAATGTCTTCCTTTTGAACCATGTATCTATGAATCAATGTAAGGCAATACATTGCAAAAAAATAAACAATACAAGAAAAAAAAAATATTACAGAGACAATGTACCAAATAAACAGAAAAAAAAATCAATTAAGTTTTAGGACTCCTATATGCCATTACAATGGAATATTCCTTATGGCTTGGAGCAATAAAAATAATTATAATAATAAAAATAATGCATAGATTTAAATGATGATCTTGCATGCTCCTCACTCAATACTCAAAACGTCTAATACTTTTGTCCCAATACTCTGTCCAAAACCTGATAAGTGACTTGCAGAGTGATAAGAATAAAGGCAACAAAGGCCAAAGATATTAGATGAAGGCATCAGTCATTGTTTTTTGAAGCTGGAAACAGAAGTTTGCTTGCATTTAAGTTTGAGTATCTGTCAGGTGGGGGAAAAAAATTATAAAATAGATATTCATTCTCCACCCCTGAGTCACTGCAGATCTGCAATCCCTGTATGACAGTACCTTAAACTGAACACATACTTGCAGGAGTCCCAGCAAAACCCCCCTTTACCTTCCCATTTCCATCATAACTGTCACATAATATGAAACACAGAATGTCTCCATGACATGAGTCCCTCTATCGCTCCACTGTCCATCTTTAGTTCAAGAACGAGTGTGCCATCTTCTGGTAGAAATGGAGAGCTGCAAGTCTGTTGAGTTGAATGACGGTTATCTCTTGAATGTGGAAAGGTGGCGGAGGAGTTGGGGGGCAGGTATCAGGCCTCTTAATGTCCTCTTAAAGTTAATTTGCAACAAAATCACAATTCAAAATAATAAACATATTTATGCTGATCACATGATCTCAAAAACGCGCGAAAGCACCCTTTATAACGGGGGAATTTGTTACGGCCCTGTTTGCTCATCAAACCCATGAATGGGACATGACAGGATGGCTACTCCGTCACAGGGTTCTTGCGGAAGGACTGGTTTGGTCCAGAGCGTGTGGACATAGACCGAGGAGAGGCTCTTGAAAATGTGGATGGTGGGGTCTTGGGAATCTTCTTTCCGAGGTGGCCGATCCATTTCTTCTGCTCATCTTGGGTCAGAGCCAGCAGGAGCATGTCCCGAGCAGAGGTCACATCGTAGTTTACTGTAAGGGAGGGCACAAAGTGTTCAGTGTGCAGATCAAGAATCAGTTTCTGACAAATGTGACCTCAAAAAACTACCACGCATGTAAAGGTTAGCCGCTAAAACAAAAACAAAAAAACAGCTTGTTTTGCTCAATCAACAGTCCAAAACCCAAACACATTCAGTTTACTATAAAAGATTAATTGTTTAAGCTCTACTTCATGGTAAAGTTAGTAAAGGGTGTGGCTGCATATACTGTATGAAGTCACTGAATATACTGCTCACACATACATTACATTTATATATCTGACAACTTGTTTTGTTTTTAATTCTAAATTAAATGTATTTTTTTTTTTTTTTTAATTTTGTTCGTGTTATGCAATATTAAAGGGTCTTTGTGAAGTTTTTGACCTGTAGTAGCACTGTGCAGCTCATTTTCTATGAGTTTTGTTTATCTTATGCACGTGCACTAGGATGCATACGTACGCCTGTGACACAATACACATTATTCCACTGATCAACAGGTGGCAGTAGGGATGTCACGATACTAGAACTTTAGTAGTCAATACAAAGTGAAATACCAGTGAAATTTCACGATTCCTAATACGCAGTTTGATAGCTGCTAAACATTGATGTAAACTATGTAAGATTTTTTTTTAAAAAAGGCAAATGTTTTATGAGGAAGGAAATACATTCAACATGTGTGTTAGGCCTCAAGGATACACACAATGCGTTTTGGTGAGTAACACTGAATGTAAACTTAATTTAGTTTTTTAACAAGGAAACGCCACAGGGGTCCTTTAAGTTCCGAAAGCAGCAAGTAACCCGTGTGCCACATGTAACTCAAACTCTTCAAGAGTCAATGTTGTTTATACAGTAATTTCTGGAAAGTACTGTAAAACGTTTACAGTTAATGATAGCTGGTCTTCTTGAAAAAATAAAAATACAATAATATGTTTGTTCATCATAACTGCTTAGACACCCAAGGACTTACTTTTGCAAGGAGCAATAACGTCCTCCTTTTTGTCGAGGTGGTCCTTGTGGCATTTGACGTGGCAGCGGCGACACTCCAGCGCCGGGGGCGGCTTGAAGACGTGCCACAGAGGGTTGGAGCAGGCCTCGCAGTCGGAAGGGAAGTGATATAACGTGGGGATGAACTCGTGGCCTTTGTGTGGGAGACAGTTGGTCTTATCGCCCTGAGGGACCGTCTCCATGTCCGCCTCCTTCCTGCACTCTCCCTCATTGGCATACAGAATCTGAATACAGACAGAGAAAGAGAGAGGGCCTCCGTCAAAAACACTCTGCACTAAAATAAGCATTTCTGGGGCTGAACAGAGCTTCAAAGAAACAGAATGCAAAATATGAAAATATAGAGAGCACAGGAAGAAGCGTCCAACCTGGAATATCCTAGGAATCTCTTCCGTCTCCGCTCGGTACACGTCTCCTTGTGTGACTGGTCTCACGTAAAACAGTTTGCTGCACAAGAAGGTACAAAAATTAATCAATAACACCATTATATTTACTAACCTGTAAACACAACCCCTGCAACATGAGCTCTTTTTTTGCAGCAGTATGTTTTCAGCAAAACTTTGACCATCAAAAATGAGCACAAAAGTAAAAAGTACTTACTCGATATCTAGTACCATTGAGGGGTTGGACTGTTCCTTATCCTGCTCGTCGTTGTAGAACAGAATCTTCTTGCTGCTCACCACCACATACTGCAAATATTACAACAGGACAATGAGAGGAAGACGGATATTGCCCTCGAGGGATAGGCAGCATTCTCAACACAAGACTTCAACACAATGCAGGTGCGCAGAGGAAACACCAAATAAAAACACACGACATACCTGCTTCTTCCATCCGTATCGCTTGATATTAGCACGGTTAGTAATGGACAGCCAACCCTCCAATCTGGATTCTGAAAATCAGTCAAAAAATTACAAATCTATGCAATGAATCAAATGCGCTGTGGGGAAAAAAAGGCCATGCAGTGTTTAAATCTAAAACTCAACTGGGGAAAAAATGAAAAGTTAACTGACAAAGGTCATAACTGTTTCAAAACACCAAGTGAACCCCTTAAGGAGTTCTGCCAGCGTTAATGTGACTGCACTGGAGTAGGTGATTAGAGATGAGTTTAGATATCCCATGCTGCTACTACACACTCCCCATGCAGGAGGAACATGTAACACATGGGTTAAGTCCTTTTTACAGCATGTTAGCAGATTTTATCATTTCAAATTATGTTAAAAAGCTCTTCAATAAGACTTTTGCTGCAAGAATTAGTATTTATTTTCTCTCAAGTAGCTTGATCACTCACTCCTTTCACAGAAACAACCATGTGCATTGCAGGTTTTATCCATTATTTGGTGCTAAAATTACAATTTTCAAGTGCATGCAGCTGAAAGAACACAAGTTAAACGGGAACAGTGAACTAAGACGGGCTTGTCTGCTGAACGTGAGGGAGGTCTTGTTGAATTCCCCCAAAAAAAGATGGAGATTTCTCACCTCCAGGAAAAGAATACTTAAAAAAAAAATCAGGGACAAAAAAACACAAACACAATAGCTGCAGCAGCACAGGCAAGGCAAGAGTAACTCAGTTACTCACAGAGGGAAAGGAATAGACGTTACAAAGATAAGAAGAGAACCGACTGGACATGAGGGAAATAAAGAGAGAATGATTTAACCACAGAATATATGAAAACAGACCTAGAATAAGGCACATTTGTAAAGAAAGATATGTGTCAGAGGAGGGTACAATCATGAATTTTGAACAGATGTTAATCATCAGTGTGGCAGCGTGACTTTAAAAACAAAATTGAAAGATTGCCTCAGCTTTCTAAACCTAAAACCACAGGCACCTGTTCAACAGTCTGTTCAATAAACTCCTGATACTAGGTCTTAAATATACACAAGGCTCATAACACTGAATCATTTCCTAAACCACCCTGAAAGCGTAGATTCAACGCTATACACAAAAAGTACAGAAACTGAGAAACGGACCGATTTCGACAAGGACCAAAGACGTTACCTGAACAAAAAGGCAGCATCCCCCAAAGGAAGTACAACTTTTTGTTAATAAAATAAGATGTCTAAACTTGAGCTCACTCAATACAAACATAACCATTCAAACTCATAATTTGATATTTAAAAACAAGGGCCTCAGTTGCTTTCTTTCTAATGGCCACAAGATGCTAATAGCATGGCAAGTTGGTGGGTTTATTTTTTGCATCCACAAGGTGAAACATATCTAAAACAGTAAACAAAACACCAACATTTTAAAACCCATAAAACTATTTTCATTGTTTTGAACAAGACTCCTTCAATACTTGACGTCTTTCTGTGCAATTCCCAGACTATTTAGAGACTTAAAGCCCCCCTCCAGACAGTTTTACTTCCTGTTTTTTGGTTAACGCTCTTTCTCAAACAGAGAATGAGGGTTTGGTTAATAGTGAGACGTAATTCATTACCATGGCAACCATATGCATCGTTTTTCAACCCAGTTTAGATGAAACCAGTTTAGATCAATTTTCTATTTATCAGACCACAAATGAGACAAGAATTAGCGCAACACACCGACGCTCTCTTCTTCACCGTCTCTTCCTGGCGAAGCGGCCGTCTGGCTGCTGCCAGCTACAGCGCACCGGAGGACAGATAGATATGTCGCAGAGGTTCGCTGTTTGAAATACAGTTTCGGGACGTTTTGAAAGTGCACCGTCCACCAGTACCAGTCGCTCTCGCCTCAGCTCCCAGCACCGACACCGCACCAGGCTGCACTGTGAATCGTTTATTTCTCTAACGGGACTTTTCTCTTGTTTTCTTTTGGGCTGAAAGTTGCGCACCCGTCATTCGGTACGCAAACCTCCGGTATCGGCTGCTTTCTGTTCATTTATCTCGAGCGGGAGACGGTAAAGAAGAGAGCGAGTGAGAGAGACAGTCAATGTGTTATTTTGTGTAATTCACTACGTTGATTTCACCCGTTCAACGCACACACAATTACCATGGTGAAAATAAACACACTAAAGTAAGGTTGAGGAAACTAAAAATAAAAGGAAAACCCTCAGTTTCTGCTAACTACACCTAACTAACTAACTTGAAAGACAAACTGACAGATTGATAAACAGATTTATCGGATTGCCGCTGCTCTGACTCAAACGAGCATGAGTGCGCCTGCAGCTTGGTGGATGACATAACTTGCAGCTTCTACTATAGTCATACGTCATATTCCCATTTTACCAACAACCTTCTTTCTTTTAACTTTGAGCTCAAAATGAAGTTATTTGTCCAAAAAGAAATTGGCAAACAGTGTGGCTCATCAACTTAGACAAGAAATGACTCAAATAAATATGAAATATTATAGAAATGCCAAAATACACTGGAGGGGGGCTTTAATAGACGCAGAGGAGTCCTGCATTTTGGACCCGAGTTCTTTTTTATGTGTAGTAAAAGTAGCAGCAACAGTGTCCAGTGAGGCCTTGTGGTGGTGATCCTACCTGCGAGGTTGCTGTCCGTCTCATCTGTCTGCAGGCTGGTGACTCTAGAGTTTTCCATGCGCTGAGTCAGGTCGTTCAGTTTCTCCCGAAGCTGCTCGATGTCGCTCTCCTTGCTGTCCAGCTGCATCTGCAGCTCGTTGCGATACGTGGATTCCTCTACCAGTTGCTGTTGGCGGCAAAGCAATGAGATGTGGGTTAAAAAACAAGGGCAATCTGTGATTTTACTGGGCTCTAGTGTTCTGCAACCTCTTTAACTTACCCCCTGCATCTCGCTCAACTCCTTCTGGTACTTGATGGCCATGTGGTTAAACTTCTCCTTCTCCTGGTTAAGCTCCAGCTGGAGTTTGCGGTTCTCCTTCTCCTTCTTCCGCAGGTCCGGCTTCATGTCCTGATTCATGTCCTTGCGGTTCATGATCTCTGCCAGCCTGTTCACCGCCTGATATATTAAAGCAGTTTAAATAGCTCATGAGTCACCGTTCTCCACTTGCATTATTTGCAAATACCTTCAGACTAATACATCTTTACCTGAGTCTTCAGTGTGCGCTCTGTGGTGAGGACCTTATCGTAGTTGGCCTTGATTGTATTCGCAATCTCTTCCTTCTGAGCTGCATACTCTGTCAAGAAAAAGAGACTCAGCTTTGTGCAACAACATAATTATAATGCAGAAAAGAGACGTGGAGGTCAACAAAGGGACAGTACCTTCATCCTGAGTGCTGAGCTTCTCAATTAACTCCGCCTTCTCTTTGCTGAGGTTCTCCACATCTTTGGTCAGAGTTTTATTGGATTCCTCAAGCTGCAGAGAAACATCCATATTATCACCTTTTCCACTCAAAATTGAGAAAACAAATTCAGTTGCATGTACAACATAATATTCGTTGTGGAGGGAGGATTTGCTCACCCGTGCAATAGTAGACTCCCTTTCCCCGACCTCCTGCTTATGTCTACTCATCGCCTTCTTGTTCTCCTGGTCGAGCTCATAGTACTGTTCCTCCTGCAGCGCCCGGGCAAGTGGCTCCGACTCAGCCTTGGTCACCGTCAGATCCAGCTGGGCAGACAGGGAGTCCCTTTGTCCAGAAGAAAACAAAATTGATATTTTTTTAAAAAGCTCTCATAACCAGGCCTCTTCAGCTGTTTGTTATCATAAGACCACAATAAAAAATCGAAACAAGATGACCCATATATTTATTTTTTAAGTAATCATTCCACACCAATTTGTTGTTGTTTGTCTCTCTTTATACTTATTTATTTATATTCTTGTTTTCTTAATTTAGTTGTGACTTTTGCAAGTACTTATTTTTAAATATATTATTCTTATTTTCTTTTTTCATTTTTTGCCTTTGGGCTTCATGACTCTATGACTTGCTGATATTCCTATATTTTGGGAGGATCAATACGTATTGGTAGCATATGTCTTTGCCAATGTTGTGTTGTGTATTCTTGTACAAAAAAATCAAATAAACAGATTGCAAACAAAAGAGCTCAAAACAATAGGACATAAAACCATGAGCTGATATTTGTGTGGTTGCATCAATAAAGGGATTGCCTTGAGGCCACAATAGAACTGAGTCTCTTACCTTTCACTGCACAACTCCTGCACCTTTTTATGAGCCTCTTGTACCTGCCGGTTCCTTTCCTCAATCTCCTCTTTTAGTTCCTTGACCTGAGTTTTGTAAACCTCAATGTCGTTGCGATGCGTGGTTTCCTCTACCAGTTGCTGTTGGCGGCAAAGCCATGAGATGTGGGTTAAAAACAAGGGCAATCTGTGATTTTACTGGGCTCTAGTGTTCTGAAACCTCTTTAACTTACCGCCTGCATCTCGCTCAACTCCTTCTGGTACTTGATGGCCATGTGGTTAAACTTCTCCTTCTCCTGGTAAAGTTCCAGCTGGAGTTTGTGGTTCTCCTTCTCCTTCTTCCGCAGGTCGGCAGCGCTAATATTCATTGTGGAGGGAGGAATTGCTCACCTGTGCAATAGTAGACTCCCTTTCCCCGACCTATTGCTTATGTTTACTCGTCGCCTTCTTGTTCTCCTGGCTGAGCTCAAAGTACTGTTCCTCCTGCAGCGCCTGGGCAAGCTGCTCCGACTCGGCCTTGGTCACCGTCAGATCCAGCTGGGCAAACAGGGAGTCCCTTTGTCCAGAAGAAAACAAAATTTAGGTTTTTTTTAAAAATCCCACATAACCTGGCCTGACATGGCTAGCTTGGTTAGCAAGGCTACCTAAGATAATAAAAGGCGTGATTCTGTGAATGTCATACCGGTACAAAATAAGGCATGTGCATGGCTTGAACTTGACAAGAATACAGCTAAAGAGGCGGAGTTGTGATGAGAGATAATTGCTTTAAATAACTAGTTAAAACCACCACCTTACTTAGTTAAGCTAAGTGTTACATTGATAACCTAGTGTAGCCGTGTGCCTTAGGTTTGTCTAACTGATATAATATAAAAATAACAAACAACGTGGTGAACGACAAGTGAGCAGAAACTGCCGCCAGCTTTTTTTTTTTTTTTTTGATCCCTCTCTTTCTCCTCTGTGTCTCAAATGTAAAACCGAAATAGGTACCTTAACCCATTGCCTTTGGTCGTGTCATAAATTACAGAAGTACTGGTCTGAAATATTATGTGAAATGGAAAAGATATTTGATAAGGATTTAGAAATGAATCCAATGTCTTTGATTTTAGGAATCCCAAGTGCAAATATAACTACTGCAGCCAACAAAAGGTTATATAACGTTCTTACATTTGCTGCTAGAAAAAAGGTATTACTACAGTGGATTATTGATAAGAATCCCTCTGTTCAAGGCTGGCGTAAAGTCATAATTGAGATGGTCCCTTTGGAATATCTCACAAATATTCTACATGCCAAAGTAGATCAGTTCTACAATATTTGGCAGCCCTATCTGAATTATATTGGAGCTGATCTCTCCTCCATTATCTCACAAGGAGTCTCTTGAACATGAACTCATATATCCTGTGACTTCCCTGCACTACAGACTATTTCTTATGACCTCCTATATACATTTTTTGATCTGAGCTGTACCAGTGTTTGTTTGTTTGTTTGTTGTTTTGTTTTGTTTTTATTCTTATTGTGTTAGTGAAAATAAGAAAATCCAATAAACATATAATAAAAACTGCCGCCAGCTTTATTTATCTCTCCTTCCTCACCACAACACACCCGTAGAACTCCCAAAGCAAAAATAAATCCATTTTAAAATATTAAACGGAGTGTATCCATCCAGTGATTTGTTGTAACAACGATTTGGAATTGAAACCAATAACTGTGTATTTTGTGATGATACTGAAACTTACTGATCATTTATTTTTTCATTGTATGTATTCTGGAGCTTTATGGCTTCTGATATACATGACTGGCTTTTCACAAAAGTTTCTCATCTGGGAAACTTCTCTCAAAAGGACATTGCTTATGGTCTTGTCATGGACAATAACAAAGATGACTTTCTGGTGAATAACATTCTCATTCTTGGAAAATTTTATTTGCACAATTCCAAGTACATGAAAGTGAAACCTGGTTTAATGTGTTTCATTCTGAGTTTCTTTCTTACATAAAAGCCCTTAAAGTCATGAAAAACAAAAATGCATTGAAACTTCTTAGCATAACAGAAGAATATGAATTACAAGTATACAGCCCTATAGCCCTTAATTTAATTTATTATTATTTACATGTATAATTTTACATATTTTATTTGTTCTTGTCTGTATGCACCTTGTCCTGTTACTTGAATGCAATGATCTATGAGCCATGTTGTTTGTAAATTTGAATTTGTTTAATAAAATAACAAAATTAAAAAGTGTAGGAGAGTCTGTTACAGTAGCTAGAGTTAGCTGGCACTCAGCAGCAGTAGCTCGCTGGTTTGTGGTTGATGTCAGATGCCAGTTAGAGTAGCAGATTTCACCAAACACATCCTGTAAACTCTACTAACAAACTGAGACAGCATTGGAACACTTTTATATGTTCTCCTGTCTATAAATATTGCTTTTTGTTGTAACAACTAGTGATGTTACCTGCTGTGTCGAGGCTTCGGAGCGTGTGTTGAGTAATCCAGGAAGTCTTCCGAGATTGTATCGAGGCTACTTTCGTTTTTGATCACTGACGTCATTGATGAGGTCCGAAGCCTCGCTGACTGGTTCAGGAAGTGGTTCAGATCTTCACTGGTTGAACCAATGACACTTTCCAGAAGTGAATAACTGTGTATTTTGTGATGATACTTTTTTTCAATTTATTAACAAATTAAAATTTACAAACAACATGGCTCATAGATCATTGCATTCAAGTAACAGGACAAGGTGCATAATACAGAACACGAACAAATAAAATATGTAAAATTATGCATGTAAATAATAATAAATTAAATTAAGGGCTATAGGGCTGTATACTTGTAATTCATATTCTTCTGTTATGCTAAGAAGTTTCAATGCATTTTTGTTTTTCATGACTTTAAGGGCTTTTATGTAAGAAAGAAACTCAGAATGAAACATATTAAACCTAGGTTTCACTTTCATATACTTGGAGTTGTTCCAAGTTGTTCCATTATTATATTATATTATATTACACTACACTACAATTATTGACCAAAGAATTGGTTTACACACATAAGATGCATTACTCACAAAACATTACAGTTTATTATACATGTATGTTATATACTCATAATATACTTACTAGAAAATAGACATTATATTATATATTATATAGATATAAATGGATAATATATTTTTTTCATTGTTTATAGCAGTGGCGGCTGGCCAATAGAGGGCGCTAGGGCTACAGCCGCACACAAAAAAAACATTACTACTACTATTAATAATAAATTATACAAATTGTCAATATTTGTGTGTTGAAAATATGGAATGCACCCAGTAATATCTGTAAAATATGATAGAAAATCATCTTTCCTTCACGTCCCTGACTCTCCGCCTGTCTGTATGTCTGAAGTTCAGCCAGCAGGCGGGTCTATTTAGAAGCTTAGCCAATAGCTGATTCAAGCTATGAACGAATGACATTAAATTTAGCCAATCAGTGTCCTTAAATCTGATTATTTTATCGCCCCCAAGCGAGTTACTGTTCGTCAGGCTTTAAAAAATCTAGCCCGTGACGGGAGACTTTGACCAATCACAGGTCATTTCATTGAGAGAGCATTCCTATTGGCTGTGCTCTGGTCTCGTGACCAGAACTTGGCGTTCCTTCACCAGATTTCACAATGGCGGCGGCATCACAAACTTTCTCATTTTACAGCTTAACGGTACACTACAAGATGATTCTGGAAACATTTGAGGCGAGAAATAGGCATTAACGTAACATAATATTGATTCATATTTGATCAGCGCTGCCTAGTTTGACTGTTTGGTCAGAGTTCGCGAGTGATTGACAGCCGGCTGTCATAGACAGCAGACCTCAGATCAGCTCTTACTGCTTGTTTTCCTCCGGTCTGTGAAATCTTGTGATCTCGTGATTTTTTTCAGGTTATCTGTTTCATGTACAACTGTCACATTATAGCGACCGTTTTATAAAAATAACCTTTTTTTAATCATATTTGCTCCAATCTCGCCTACTTCAGTTTTAAAGTACCAAACATAAAAGTACACATTATGCAGAATAATGTACATTATTGGATTATACTTATTGATGCATTAATGTGTTCATCACTTTAATGTTGCAGCTGGTTATGGTGGAGCTCATTTTAATAACTTTATATACTGCTGTGTAGTTTAATCTATAATAATACATCATTTATTCGTTGATTATATTTTGTATTAATAATCTGAATCTGTAATGTAACTCAAGTTATTAAATCAATATAGTGGAGTATAAAGTCTAATATTTCCCTCTGAGATGTTGTGGAGTAGAAGTAGAAAGTATCAGAACATGTAAATATTCAAGTAAAGTACAAGTACCTCAAAATCATACTGGGATGTTTGCTGAAATTGATTGGATGTGGCACAGCCCTACCTAGCAACATTTCCACCAGCCGCCACTGGTTTATAGTCATTCCCAACAGCCTTTACTGGCGCAAAATACAGTAGATCATATCTGCCTGTTTTACACTCTTTGACCACCAGGTGGTTTCGTGTGCACATGAAGCCTTGAGAAATGAACCCTTTGCTGGAAATACCCTGATCATGGTTGCACAAGATCATCCAGGCATTTATACAGCATTTATGATGAGAGGGTTGTTGTGATTGATGTTTGCTCAGTCCACAACACTTACAGCAGGTGATTTTTTTCCCCCACACCACCATATAAAAACTCACCTGAGCCTGTGTATCCCCATGACTGAGGCACTATGGATGGATCAACCTGCTGGGCCACCCATTGAGCCCCTTATTCCTTATATTCTCTGTGTAGTGTGTACAGTTTTTCTAAGCTACTACCTAGCCCAATATTAATTGTGAGGTAATTTGATTAAACACTGAAATAATGGTCACAAAATTACATTTGATCAAGATTAGAAATGAAAATCCCAGAGCCCACTTTAGGGCCCTTAACAAGTTGGTTGATAGTGTGCTACATATTCCCAAACAAATTCTCAATTAAATGAACACAAATATGAAACCCAGGATGGGTATCTGTAGTGAAAACTAGTATCCAATGAATGATAAAGATATGTTTATTGACATATCCATCAGTGCGGACTCCAATGCAATTAACCATGCAAATTATCCAAGACAAGAGTAGATCATAGTTCCAGTGCTTTTTTTAACTGAACAAAAAGTTACAAATAAAAAGATTGCGGAGGTATTCCATAATCCTTATGTCTCTCTCATTATATACACTGTGGGGGGTTTGCATTAACGGGACCGTGTTAGAGAAACAACTTGTAATTGTTAAGGACAATCATTGACACAGGTGGGCTCGCTTTAGGTACACCATCCCGAAATTTGTCTTATGATATGAACCGAGTCTAGGGACTTTGTTTTGACACGCTAACTCTATTGCAATGTGTCCATAAAGAGGTAATCTAATATATATATTTTATATACTCAAACCAGAGAAAAGAAGTTCCGATAAAACCACAAAACGTGTGGCGATTTCTTAAAAAATAAATGATGGAAGAGTTAAGATTTGTCTTGTTTTGGAGGAAAAAAAGAAAAAGAAAAAGAAAAACAGATATGGCAGTAAAATCAATATCCAAACGTTAAGGCACTAGGTGGGCCAAATGCTACACCTGTTTAGTCTACAAATAATTTACAATTCAAACAGTGCAGTTTTACATTTGTTAACTTAATGTCTTCCTTTTGAACCATGTATCTATGAATCAATGTAAGGCAATACATTACAAAAAAATAAACAATACAAGAAAAAAAAAATATTACAGAGACAATGTACCAAATAAACAGAAAAAAAATCAATTAAGTTTTAGGACTCCTATATGCCATTACAATGGAATATTCCTTATGGCTTGGAGCAATAAAAATAATTATAATAATAAAAATAATGCATAGATTTAAATGATGATTTTGCATGCTCCTCACTCAATACTCAAAACGTCTAATACTTTTGTCCCAATACTCTGTCCAAAACCTGATAAGTGACTTGCAGAGTGATAAGAATAAAGGCAACAAAGGCCAAAGATATTAGATGAAGGCATCAGTCATTGTTTTTTGAAGCTGGAAACAGAAGTTTGCTTGCATTTAAGCTTGAGTATCTGTCAGGTGGGGGAAAGAAAATTATAAAATAGATATTCATTCTCCACCCCTGAGTCACTGCAGATCTGCAATCCCTGTATGACAGTACCTTAAACTGAACACATACTTGCAGGAGTCCCAGCAAAACCCCCTTTTACCTTCCCATTTCCATCATAACTGTCACATAATATGAAACACAGAATGTCTCCATGACATGAGTCCCTCTATCGCTCCACTGTCCATCTTTAGTTCAAGAACGAGTGTGCCATCTTCTGGTAGAAATGGAGAGCTGCAAGTCTGTTGAGTTGAATGACGGTTATCTCTTGAATGTGGAAAGGTGACGGAGGAGTTGGGGGGCGGGTATCAGGCCTCTTAATGTCCATGATGCCATTGTGTCTGACATGTGTTGCAATTTTCCAGCGCTGGATATTTATTGATATACTCTTTCTTTTTTTAATGAATTTTCTATGTAATACAGGTTTCTCCGTTTTTTGAGGATGAGGAAGGAGGGAAAGTTTAGAGTCCAGAAAACGGTTCAGATGGTTAGCTGAAACAAAAAGCAGAGACAGGTGTCCAGTAAAAGAGAGACACAATATCATTACCCTGGTTAGTAAGCCGATCTAAGTCAACATACAACGGAAAAGCTGGTTTACAGACACGGCGACACCGTTAAGACCTTTGCATCATGTTTGACGGGTAAAAATCCTTTATGCGGACCATTCTAACGAGTGTTTAAGTTAGTTACTGAACCCGACAACACATTAGTGCCAATTAGAAAAAATCCCAAGTGTCAACTGGAAAGAGCCCAGGGGTCAAACAAGCAACCAACCAACCAACCAGGAAGTGTCTCGTGTTAGAAACACCCAGTAACAATATTAATAAATAGAAAAGCTGTAGAGAAAAGTCTAAAAAAAAACAAAAAACAAACACATCAACACTTTCTGAAGAAGTTCCTGTCAACAAGTGCTGGATGTTGTGTCTGCTGCTTGGAGGCTGGACTGCGCTCTGCTACAACACAGGAGACAAACAGCAGGTCATGCGACTGACTTGACCACATCTCAGCCCACCAGATGGGATATAATAAGACTTCTGACTGCAGCAACACCCTCACTTACTGCCTAAAACAACAGTACAGTGCCTCATTGTATGTCATGCAAATATGTGGAAAGCCTAGATACCAGTCACAGATTGTCAAGTTACCTCAGCTTTCCTGTATTGCTTTTAGGGTTCTTGCGGAAGGACTGGTTTGGTCCAGAGCGCGTGGACATAGACCGAGGAGAGGCTCTTGAAAATGTGGATGGTGGGGTCTTGGGAATCTTCTTTCCGAGGTGGCCGATCCATTTCTTCTGCTCATCTTGGGTCAGAGCCAGCAGGAGCATGTCCCGGGCAGAGGTCACATCGTAGTTTACTGTAAGGGAGGGCACAAAGTGTTCAGTGTGCAGATCAAGAATCAGTTTCTGACAAATGTGACCTCAAAACTACCCCGCATGTAAAGGTTAGCCACTAAAACAAAAGAAAAAAACAGCTTGTTTTGCTCAATCAACAGTCCAAAACCCAAACACATTCAGTTTACTATAAAAGATTAATTGTTTAAGCTCTACTTCATGGTAAAGTTAGTAAAGGGTGTGGCTGCATATACTGTATGAAGTCACTGAATATACTGCTCACACATACATTACATTTATATATCTGACAACTTGTTTTGTTTTTAATTCTAAATTAAATGTATTTTTTTTTTTTTTTTTTTAATTTTGTTCGTGTTATGCAATATTAAAGGGTCTTTGTGAAGTTTTTGACCTCTAGTAGCACTGTGCAGCTCATTTTCTATGAGTTTTGTTTATCTTATGCACGTGCACTAGGATGCATACGTACGCCTGTGACACAATACACGCTATTCCACTGATCAACAGGTGGCCTGCTTGAAATGCATTCAACATGTGTGTTAGGCCTCAAGGATACACACAATGCGTTTTGGTGAGTAACACTGAATGTACTGAATGTACTGTAAAACATGATAGCTGGTCTTCTTGTTCATCATAACTGCTTAGACACCCAAGGACTTACTTTTGCAAGGAGCAATAACGTCCTCCTTTTTGTCGAGGTGGTCCTTGTGGCACTTGACGTGGCAGCGGCGACACTCCAGCGCCGGGGGCGGCTTGAAGACGTGCCACAGAGGCTTGGAGCAGGCCTCGCAGTTGGAAGGGAAGTGATATAACGTGGGGATGAACTCGTGGCCTTTGTGTGGGAGACAGTTGGTCTTGTCGCCCTGAGGGACCGTCTCCATGTCCGCCTCCTTCCTGCACTCTCCCTCATTGGCATACAGAATCTGAATACAGACAGAGAAAGAGAGAGAGAGAGAGAGAGAAAGGGCCTCCGTCAAAAACACTCTGCACTAAAATAAGCATTTCTGGGGCTGAACAGAGCTTCAAGGAATCAGAAAACAAACAGAACGCAAAACATGAAAATCTAGAGAGCACAGGAAGAAGCGCCCAACCTGGAATATCCTCGGAATCTCTTCCGTCTCCGCTCGGTACACGTCTCCTTGTGTGACTGGTCTCACGTGAAACAGTTTGCTGTACGAGAAGGTACAAAAATCAATCAATAACACTATTACTTTTACTAACCTGTAAACACAACCCCTGCAACATGAGCTCTTTTTCTTGCAGCAGTATGTTTTCAGCAAAAACTTTGACCATCAAAAATGAGCACAAAAGTAAAAAGTACTTACTCGATATCTAGTACCATTGAGGGGTTGGACTGTTCCTTATCCTGCTCGTCGTTGTAGAACAGAATCTTCTTGCTGCTCACTACCACATACTGCAAATATTAAACAGGACAATGAGAGGAAGACGGATATTGCCCTCGAGGGACCGGCAGCATTCTCAACACAAGACTTCAACACAATGCAGGTGCGTAGAGGAAACACCAAATAAAAACACACGACATACCTGCTTCTTCCATCCGTATCGCTTGATATTAGCACGGTTAGGAATGGACAGCCAACCCTCCAATCTGGATTCTGAAAAGCAGTCAAAAAAATTACAAATCTATGCAATGAATCAAATGCGCTGTGGGGAAAAAAAGGCCATGCAGTGTTTAAATCTAAAACTCAACTTGGGGAAAAAATGAAAAGTTAACTGACAAAGGTCATAATTGTTTCAAAACACCAAGTGAACCCCTTAAGGAGTTCTGCCAGCGTTAATGTGACTGCACTGGAGTAGGTGATTAGAGATGAGTTTAGATATCCCATGCTGCTATTACACACTCCCCATGCAGGAGGAACATATTACACATGGGTTAAATCCTTTTTACGGCATGTTAGCAGATTTTATCATTACAAATTATGTTAAAAAGCTCTTCAATAAGACTTTTGCTGCAAGAATTAGTATTTATTTTCTCTCAAGTAGCTTGATCACTCACTCCTTTCACAGAAACAACCATGTGCATTGCAGGTTTTATCCATTATTTGGTGCTAAAATTACAATTTTCAAGTGCATGCAGCTGAAAGAACACAAGTTAAACGGGAGCAGTGAACTAAGAGGGGCTTGTCTACTGAACGTGAGGGAGGTCTTTGTGTCCAAAAACTTCTAGGTGAACATGCCGACAAAAAAAACCCCACTAAGAGTGTTAAGTGTTTGAAGCACACAGTCCCATGAATAAAAAACAAACAAACGGTGCTTTCAGTTTCAAGACACGTTTTGAAAGGTGCTGAGAGTGAGGCGGTAAACCTCACACAGGGCGTAGTCTAGTATGACGGTAACCTCTGATCTGATGTGGTTACTTTACCGTTGAGGCTGACCTTGTGTGACATCAAGCAAGTTCACTCTTTGCTTTAACATCCCGTTAAAGTTTGTCTTATCAAATTTTGTTGGTCAGACTGTTTTGACAGATATTTTTTTTTCTCTCCACTCCATCAGACGTCTTTCAAAAGTCTTGTTGAATTCCCCCAAAAAAGATGGGAGGAGATTTCTCACCTCCAGGAAAAGAATACTTAAAAAAAAAAAAATCAGGGGCAAAAAGACACAAACACAATAGCTGCAGCAGCACAGGCCAGGCAAGAGGGGCTCGTCCACTCAGTTACTCACAGAGAGAAAGGAATAGACGTTACAAAGATAAGAAGAGAACCGACTGGACATGAGGGAAATAAAGAGAGAATGATTTAACCACAGAATATATGAAAACAGACCTGGAATAAGGCACATTTGTAAAGAAAGATATGTGTCAGAGGAGGGTACAATCATGAATTTTGAACAGATGTTAATCATCAGTGTGGCAGCGTGACTTTAAAAACAAAATTGAAAGATTTCCTCAGCTTTCTAAACCTAAAACCACAGGCACCTGTTCAATAAACACCTGATACTAGGTCTTAAATATACACAAGGCTCCTAACACTGAATCATTTCTTAAACCACCCTGAAAGCGTAGATTCAACGCTATACACAAAAAGTACCGAAACTGAGAAACGGACCGATTTCGACAAGGACCAAAGACGTTACCTGAACAAAAAGGCAGCATCTCCCAAAGGAAGAACAACTTTTTGTTAATAAGATAAGATGTCTAAACTTGAGCTCACTCAATACAAACATAACCATTCAAACTCATAATTTGATATTTAAAAACAAGAGGGCCTCAGTTGCATTTTCTCTAATGGCCACAAGATGCTGATAGCATGGCAAGTTGGTGGGTTTACTTTTTGCATCCCCAAGGTGAAACATATCTAAAACAGTAAACAAAACACCAACATTTTAAAACCCATAAAACTATTTTCATTGTTTTGTTGTTTTGAACAAGACTCCTTCAATACTTGACGTCTTTCTGTGCAATTCCCAGACTATTTAGAGACTTAAAGCCCCCCTCCAGACGAACGGCCTCGGCTGCTTTCCATTAATTTATCTCGAGCGGGAGACGGTAAAGAAGAGAGCGAGAGAGACAGTCAGTGTGTTATTTTGTGTAATTCACTACGTTGATTACACCCGTTCAACGCACACACAATTGCCATGGTGAAAATAAACACACTAAAGTAAGGTTGAGGAAACTAAAAATAAAAGGAAAACCCTCAGTTTCTGCTAACTACACCTAACTAACTAACTAGAAAGACAAACCGACAGAATGATAAACAGATTTATAGGTTTGCCGCTGCTCTGACTCAAACGAGCATGAGTGCGCCTGCAGCTTGGTGGATGACATAACTTGCAGCTTTTACTATAGTCATACGTCATATTCCCATTTTACCAACAACTTTCTTCTTTTTTTTTTACTTTGAGCACAAAATTAAGTTATTTGTCAAAAAACAAATTGGCAATGACTCAAATAAATATGAAATATCATAGAAATGCCAAAATACACTGGAGGGGGGCTTTAATAGACGCAGAGGAGTCCTGCATTTTGGACCTGAGTTTTTTTGATGTGTAGTAAAAGTAGCAGCAGCAGTGTCCAGTGAGGCCTTGTGGTGGTGATCCTACCTGCGAGGTTGCTGTCCGTCTCATCTGTCTGCAGGCTGGTGACACTAGAGTTTTCCATGCGCTGAGTCAGGTCGTTCAGTTTCTCCCGAAGCTGCTCGATGTCGCTCTCCTTGCTGTCCAGCTGCATCTGCAGCTCGTTGCGATACGTGGATTCCTCTACCAGTTGCTGTTGGCAGCAAAGCCATGAGATGTGGGTTAAAAACAAGGGCAATCTGTGATTTTACTGGGCTCTAGTGTTCTGCAACCTCTTCAACTTACCCCCTGCATCTCGCTCAACTCCTTCTGGTACTTGATGGCCATGTGGTTAAACTTCTCCTTCTCCTGGTTAAGATCCAGCTGGAGTTTGCGGTTCTCCTTCTCCTTCTTCCGCAGGTCGGCAGTGCTGCCCTTCTTCTTCTGGTCCAGCTTCATGTCCTTGCGGTTCATGATCTCTGCCAGCTTGTTCACCGCCTGATATATTAAAGCAGTTAAATAGCTCATCAGTCACCATTCTCCACTTGCATTATTTGCAAATACCTTCAGACTAAAACATCTTTACCTGAGTCTTCAGTGTGCGCTCTGTGGTGAGGACCTTATCGTAGTTGGCCTTGATTGTATTCGCAATCTCTTCCTTCTGAGCTTCATACTCTGTCAAGAAAAAGAGACTCAGCTTTGTGCAACAACATAATTATAATGCAGAAAAGAGACGTGGAGATCAACAAAGGGACAGTACCTTCATCCTGAGTGCTGAGCTTCTCATTTAACTCCGCCTTCTCTTTGCTGAGGTTCTCCACATCTTTGGTCAGAGTTTTATTGGATTCCTCAAGCTGCAGAGAAACATCCATATTATCACCTTTTCCACTCAAAATTGAGAAAATAAATTCAGTTGCATGTACAACATAATATTCGTTGTGGAGGGAGGATTTGCTCACCCGTGCAATAGTAGACTCCCTTTCCCCGACCTCCTGCTTATGTCTACTCATCGCCTTCTTGTTCTCCTGGTCGAGCTCATAGTACTGTTCCTCCTGCAGCGCCCGGGCAAGCTGCTCCGACTCAGCCTTGGTCACCGTCAGATCCAGCTGGGCAGACAGGGAGTCCCTTTGTCCAGAAGAAAACAAAATTTAGGTTTTTCTAAAAGCTCTCATAACCAGGCCTCTTCAGCTGTTTGTTATCATAAGACCACAATAAAAAGTTGAAACAAGATGACCCATATATTTATTTTTTAAGTAATCATTCCACAACAATTTTTTGTTGTTTGTCTCTCTTTATACTTATTTATTTATATTCTTGTTTTCTTAATTTAGCTGTGACTTTTGCAAGTACTTATTTTTAAATATATTATTCTTATTTTAATTTTTGCCTTTGGGCTTCATGACTCTATGACTTGCTAATATTCCTATATTTTGGGAGGATTAATACGTATTGGTAGCATATGTCTTTGCCAATGTTGTGTTGTGTATTCTTGTACAAAAAAAAATCTAAGAAACAGATTGCAAACAAAAAAGCTCAAAACAATAGGACATAAAACCATGAGCTGATATTTGTGTGGTTGCATCAATAAAGGGATTGCCTTGAGGCCACAATAGAACTGAGTCTCTTACCTTTCACTGCACAACTCCTGCACCTTTTTATGAGCGTCTTGTACCTGCCGGTTCCTTTCCTCAATCTCCTCTTTTAGTTCCTTGACCTGAGTTTTGTAAAGCGTCTGAGGGGGAGGACAGACAGACAGACAGACAGTTTAGCCAGTGGCTTTCACATTTTAATAAAGAGGACATTGGAGAACCGAGACTCATACTTACAGAAAAATACTGTTCGGCCTCAAGCTGGTCCTGAAGTTCCCTCATCTGTCCCTCGTTGCCTCTGTATTGTCTGTCAACACATCAACCAAATGCATTAAGTACTTTATTTCCATTTCTTCATTAATTCTATCTAATTTTACACATTCACAATTTTGAGCATACAACACCAGACAAACAGAGTCCGTGCACTCGCACCACAGCCAGCGGCACGGGCTGCAGCGCTGGCCAGTGGATTAGCAACGGAGTGGATGGAGCTGGACTCTAAACTCTAATCCTCTGATGTAAACACTGTTGCAGAACAGCTTTGGCATGGTCGCCCTCTAAGCTGTAATAATAGCACTTATTTGGAAATAGCAGGCAATCGTAGGGCAATTTACGCCTTGACTTCCAAAGAGCATTACTGACCATTGCAGCAATAACAGAAAATTAGAGCTCCTGGCTGCAGCTCCTGCCAGCTAATTTCACAGTTCTATTAACTGGCACAACGCTGTAAGTAACCTTACATTTTCCTAATAAACATAATACAAGTGTTTATTCTATTTATTATCATTTCTATTCTGTTTATTTTATACAAATTGCAAGGAGACAATGTAAAGTGATTAGTGGATGGATAACATTCTCGTGCAGGAAGGCCACTCACTTGGTTAGCTGCGCCAGCTGGAACTCCAGCGAGCGTTTGCTCTCCAGCGCCGTGTTGATCTCCTGTTTGAGCTGCTTCTCCGAACACCGCAGACGGTCCACCTCCTGCAGGCGGTTCTTCAGCTCGCTCTGAGACTGTACGCGCTTGCTCGACTCCTGATCTCCCTGTATCCGCAGATTCTTCACCTGGTGAAGGACGGCACAAGAGAGTTGTGATGTGTCACTGACACAAGGCACATTATGCTGTACGCAGAGGCATCTTTATTTAATGCAGCTGAATATTAAAAGCCAGAGTGAGAGGGACTACTTACCTCATCTTCCAGCCTCTCTTTTTGCTTCATCAGCTGCTCCATCTTCTGCACAGACTGCTTGAGGTCAAACTCTAACATGGAGCACTGCTTCTCGACCTCCACTATCCGGCACTCCGCTCGCATCCTCGCGCCGTTCTCCTCAGATATCTTCTGCGTAACAGCTGGAGTAGGGCAGTGACAGAGAAACAGTCAATTCCCTGTTCTACTGCCAACTGACAGAATATCAATCATCGTTGAAAGCCCTGACGAAGACCTAAGGTTGTTGAAACATGTTGGCTTTTTCAGTGATTTAGCCACCATAATAAAGGCTTTTTAATATATTTCCTTCCTCGTTCGCCACTTGTTTTAATATTTTGGAGTGCCTGAATTGCGTTCTGGTCTATCATGTTTTTTTCCCACATTTTCCAAGAGCATCCGACACGTTATAGCCTTACGGTTGACTACACAAAGCAACCAGTTATCTCTCTCTCTCAGAATATCAACTTCATATCGCTGAATTCACACTGAAGAATTCAACTGTACGCTAGGTACCTGTGCAGACAGTTACCTATTCAGACAGTTACCTTCCACATTTAATAGCTAAATGGAGGAACAGAAAAAGCAAGAATACTATGTGTTGTGATCATTTATCAATGTCTGAGTATCAGTAGAACAAATGTGACAGAGCTGGATTAACACAAAATTAGATTATCAGCAGCTAATGTGCATTTCTCTTCATGTTCGATTACTACAGCCATACTCTGAGCTGTATTTGTTCTAAGGCATTTGTTTTCTGTAAACTACATCATGTCTTTGGAGCAGGCAACACAACAACGTGTTAATAGATGGGGACATAAAATCCAGATGAAAAAATGTCCTTAAACCTTTTGGTAAAAATCATTGCCAGAACTATCATGGAAGAAATGTGCCTTTTTCACCCGGACACATCATCATTCTACTGCAAAAAAAAACTGCTTTAGAGTCCTGCATTAATATGCAATGAGGCACTGTCCTGACATGCTGTCTGGCTTACACTCCCTGAATTCCTCCCACCCAAACATCCCCTGCAGGTGAGTCAGATCAGATGGTAGACGAGACAGATGAAACAGGAACAGGTCAGAAAGAAGTTAATTAACATAAAGGTGGAGAGGCGATAAAAATGAAAAGACAGAGACGTTCAAATAGGATTCATGAAAAAGGAGGAGGCAAGTAGAAAAAGCAGAGAGATAAAACAGTGGAGCAGCCAGGGCATGCTCCGACATAGTGCTGGCATACCATTCATGGCAGCTGATTTGGCTTCTTCAATAGACTCGTATTTGTCAGTGAGCTGTGCCCGCGTCACCCTGTGTTCAGTCTGCTCCTGCTCCAGACGCTGCTGCAAGGTCTTCAGTTTGTAGTTCAGGTCGATCTCCAGGTTGTTCTTTTCCTGTGGGCACCAGGCAAAAACAATATGAAGGCAAGCTGGACACACAACTGACCCGTCATCTAATAGATGATATAACTAGAAATAACAGCAATTCCTAAAATTCTACAGGGTGGAAGCACATGCGTATCTGCACAAGTATTACTACTAGTACTTCTTGTGTATACCTTCTCCAGGTTGTTGCTCCTCTCCTGGCTCTGTTTGCGTTCTGTCTCCACTTTAGCGAGGCTGTGCTTCAAGTTTTTGTTGTCTTCTTGCAGCCCTGCCATCCTCGCTGAGAACGGATGATAAAACACAAATAGTCACTTTCATGGTGTTTATGATATACACAAAACCCTTTTTATTACAGCCATTCAGACATTTAGCCTTCATATTATTATTCTGAAGATTCTTATTATTATGCAGCTACTACTCCATAATTGTTTTATTATTCTTATGTGCAATAAGGATTAAACTGTACAATAAAATGCACAATAGTTCAACTGTGTAATACTCTTATATTAAATATTCTTATTTAATTTGTATTCATACTATTCTGGCATTTATAGTTAACACATTTTATAAATCCCACCTCTCAGCAATTTGAATTTACTTATTTGCACTGTGGTTATATATTGTATGTATTTGATGCACATATTCTTATATTTCTAATTTCTTCTTCTTATTTTTATTATTATTTATATTTCTCTACATATATTTTGTTATATATTGTAGCATTATGTACATAATTTACATTGTCCCATACTCCTTTATTTCTATTTTCTTACATTTCTTTATGCTTTTATATAAGAGCAACTATAACGTCCCAATTTACCCCAGGGGATCAATGAAATATTTCTAATTATGATTCTGATTTCATACATTTCAATGTCTAGAACTTTCACCACAAAAAAGGCCTAATACTTGTTTGACATACTGTGCTTGACTGTTCTGACTTTTAAGTGTCTTTCAAAGTTCCTCCATCACAGTCCTTCCTTCCTCACTAATTCTAGGACTTTCAGAAGCTTGTTCGCATTAGGAGAGCTGAGAGATATATCAGTGACTGATGGGACTGCTGTGGGCGTTGTCGGTGCTTGGGCATGTCTCACACATCAGTGGGAGAGTGTTCTTTTATGTGGAATTTCCGAAGCTGTCTCAAATGTCTGAATGAGATTAAAAGAGTTATACTTAACCACACTGAGATGGTTTAATAAATTCAAATTCTGCCCTTTTCTTTTCTCTTAGGTACTTTATACACCCCTGTCTTTGTCAGTGTCATCATATACAGTATGTGTCACCTTGCAGCTCCCTGATCTCCTCTGAGCCCATGCTGTAGTTCCTCCTCTCCGAGTCCAGGGTGCTCTGAAGAAGCAGCACTTCCTTCTCCAACTGGGCCTTCTCCCCGTCCGCCCCGCGGCTCCTCTCCTGCAGCTCGCGGTTCAAGCTCTCCAACTGGCTCATCGACTTAGCCATCTCTGTGTGGCTCTTCCTCAGTCTCGCCGCCGTGTCCGACTCTGCACGCAGGAGGTCGTTGGCCTCTTCCATCTGTCAATCAAAACGGAGAGGGCCAGGAGGGGAAATTAAGTTGAATGCATTGTCATCCACTAGTTCAGACTGTGTGTGTGTGTGTGTGTGTGCAGCGTGCATGTGTGTCTATTATATACAGTACCTGATTCTGCAGCTGGACGACCTTGTCATTTGAGGCCTGAGAGTTCTGGCTGATCCTCCTCATATCTTCAAGCTGCTCCTTCAAAGTCGACACTAGAAAAAAAAGCAGACGGGAAATAAATTAAGACTTCACTTAAGGGCTTCATTTAATGCTAGATTCATGTGGTGTCGGAATTATGAGTACCTTAAAGTCAGAACAACAACAACAACATTTTTGTACACGACTTGCCGAGTTGACGGCACTTACGCAGAAATATAGTGGGCGAAAGTAAATATTGGTTTGATGGTAAGAAACTCTTTATTAAGTCACATATTGCATATCAATTTTCTATCCACATGTAATTTGTAATATGGCATTAGGTTGTAACCGTTAGTTGCTGTCCACGTATAATGACCTAGATTAGTTAGAAAAGTTATTTATTAGCATCAACCCTGATAACAAGTCAGGTAACGCAATATTTTAGTGGTTTCAGGGAATGCACTGGTGCAGCAATAAGTATGGGACAAAACCACCAATATAAAGCTTCAAACTGTTTCAGCATACTTGGATAGTGTGTTGCTTAAACGCTCTCAGCAATAAAAATACAACACATCTTTTTTGTAGCATCCATGTTGTTTCCACATTACGACTTAAAGCTCATGAACACACCGAAGTCGGAAGAGACCATCCTGACCAATCCCAAACTAGTGGTACGTGTCCACGGGGGCGTTTTTGGACGCAAGACATCGTCTTTCGTTATGTTTGCTCTGCTAGTGTCTTCGTCGTGTCTGGCTGTTTATTATTTTATCTTTGTAAGGTGTCCTTGGGTGTCCTGTAAGGTGTCACCAAATAAAATGCATTATTATTATGACTATTATTGTCTTGCTTCCCAGCATTGGACTCTCAATGGGCTGCCACAAGACACCCGATTGGAGGAACGCTTTCCCTCGTGGGCTGCTGCTCCCATCTTTCAAACCGGAACCAACATGGCGGCTACTTTGGAAACTTTTTTCTCGTATATTACAAAAATGTTCACCAAAATGTGTTTCTGAAAACATTTTAGGCAAGAAATAAGTCATGCAGTTGCTGAATCCGTCTTTATTTTAGATCGACAACGGTTAGTTCAAAAGTTTTTCGGTAGTTTCCGGAGGCGGTGAGTCACACTAGACGCCCCTGATTTGCATAAAGTAGCCTAGACCTCAACTTTATGCAAACGAGGCTCACGAAACGTGACGGTCCGTCTCTCAAAAACGTAACTCTACATTGCCAGAATGCATTGCATGGCTGCTTACATAGACAATGAATAGGAAGTGTGGAAAGGACGAATCCTGTGGAGACGTACCATAAATCCTCCGCTCTAAATGACATGCACAGCATCTCAAGTCTTCAACTCTAACAGTTTATTGCTTGTTAATCCATTTAGTGCTGTCTTCTGTTGCAAATTAAAGGGAAAGTCAGATAAACAAGTGCATGGTTTAACAGTTAACCAGATGTGTAGTTAGCAGTGAGCAGGGTGAAGGTCACACCAGGATACCAGTTAATCCATGTGGGGGCATATGTCTTGACCAGATCAAGTGATGCCGAGAGCATAGGGCATCAACATGAAACAAAACTCAAATACCGACTGCTTCCGCGCTTCACTCTACAATTAGACTTTAATTGCACGGTGTCTGAATCATACATCAGCAGCACCTCATTATCTTTACCCTCATTCTCCAAATTGCGTCTCTTCTCTGCATCCTGGTCAGCTTTTCTTTGGTGCTCTGTGAATCTGTGCTGCAGCATGATCTTGTCCTTCTCCATCCCAGAAATGCTGCCCTCCGCGTTCTTCCTCAGGTTCGCCTGTGGCAAAGGAACAACAGAGCGACTGTGATGTGGCAGGAAGAAACCCCTCCTTAATCCAGCCCCTGAACAGTCAGCTTCATCGTGTGATTCTATCATCACACTTTTTAGATGTTATTACCAAAACAACAAGCTGTAGAGGTAGTTTCTTTTTATGAACATAATTGCAATTAAAGAAGCGAACATCGCACATTTATAATTTATCCATAAGAAGAATGTTGAGAGGAAAAAAAGGGTCACCTCTTCATCCAGTTCTTTCATGATCTTGTCGATCTTGGTGTTTGACGTCCTGGGGAGAACACAATTTGAGAAAAATACTTAACTACATTGAATGTCTCTTGAATAAAAATGTACATTGCTGTGTACTAACGTCTGGTTTACTCTTTATGAATAAACACACATGCATCCAGGGGGTAAATAAAACATTGACACCATGTCATAATAACTTATCTATGGCCCTTTTTGCATTTACAAATATCCAAATTTAACTAGAAAAACTATTTTTTTAGAAGTAAATATTTATATCTTCTGACTAAACCTCCCTCTGTAATGCTATTGTCTATTTTGCATCTTGTCTTTGCTTTGATTACGTAAGCCGCTACCTTTTTGTGTGACATTAAAAGTCTGGTTCCATACCTGCATTTCTGCTCCAACTCATCCTTCAGCTGCATCTCACTATGGAGCTGCTCCTCCAGCTGGTAGATCCTCTTCTGCAGGTTTTCCAGCTACAAACACACAATAAACCATCTTAGATCTTCATAGATACAGACAGATAATGCATATAACTGCATTAAGGGAAATTGAAGAATTTGGCAGATATTCTACATCACTTCTACTGACATGACTCTTGTCTTCCTTTGTGGAGCTGCTACGTTTGTCGCTGGCCTTTCTGGCGGCGGTGGAGCTGCGAACAATGCTGGAAACAGGACATGTTTTATTATTGAAATATAATCACAAGCGTTATATTAAAACCTCTCCTCAGGGTGAAAACTACTACTTCTTCTTCACAGAAGAAATAAGTATAACAACATTTTAAATTGCAGGAGCATTTACACGACAATGGAAGAGTTAACATATCTGCAAAATTTGCTACGGTATTCAAACAATGTCTACTATGACAAATTCATTTCTACCATGAAAACAGTGCTCTCTATGGATTGCTACTGAAGTCACAAGTCATTTTAAAGGGGAACTACACCCATTTTCAAAATTCATACATGTTAATCCTATGGTCTAAGCCAGTCCAAAAAACAGCTCTCTCTCAAATCCAAAAACTACAGCTCTAAAACTCAAACTTGTGATGTCATTGGGTATAAAGTCTGGCGCTGCTCCATAGACAATGGATAGGGAGAGATGTTCTTGATGACACTGGGAGCACCTAGGGGAATGTTCTCAGTATATGGGAACATTTTATGTTTCACAACTGACAACACTACAATATAACAAAGCACATTTGGGTATTAAAAAAGAAAACAAACATTCTGTGCGTCCATAAAATCAGTCTCCTGTTCATTGTCTATGGAGCAGCTCCAGACTTTATACTCTATGACATCACAAGTTTGAGACTTACTTCTCTGGTTTCTGGCTTTGAGAGAGAGGAGCTCATGTTCATAAGTACTGATTGGACTTCCCCCGGCCATGGAAATAACATATTGGAATTCTTAATTTACTTGTAAGTGGTGTTCCCCTTTAAGACTTGGGAATACTTACTGAATAATGCATCATGTCATCAGTACAGATACATCACTGTAAAAACATTTGCACTTATGTGGGCAATTAAGTGTTACAAGAAATCAAATCAACAACTCTGCATGTCTATTATAAACGTGTCTGGCAGACTCACTGCTGGCTGCTGTAGTAAGTGAAGCCTACGAAGGGGAGCTGGTTGCCCACAAAGGCCTTTGGTATGGGGAAGGTCTCCTCCTCTCCCCGATCCTCCTCGATGTCATCAAAGTTACTGGTGTCGACGTCGCTGCTCAGCTCAGGCACTACCGGGGCAGCCGCTACACACGGGGCAAGAAAACACGGAAGATTCATGATGACAGACAGGGCCACCCCAGTTCATTACAGATGATAAATCACTGTGTGTTAAAGGCACAGTCCATGATTCAACCAAAATGTAAAACACAGGTTTCAGCAGAAGACCCTCTGGAAATGATTGTTTTGTTTACATCAGTAAACACAGCAGTAAAATAAGCATAGAATGTTTATTAAGATCTGTTAACAAGCAAAATGCTCATTCTTCATCATTAATAACATATGCAAATATAACTGTAATTTATATGCGCATATTAGGCCTTGAAAATGGTCAGTTAACCCAAATCATGTTTTTTGACTTCTTTTTGCCTCTATTATTTTCAATAAATCTTTTCTTTTATAATCTGTCATAACTGTATTTTGAAGTAGATGACCTTCCAGGTAGATCAGAAACACAGAAACAAGTGTTTCACTTTCCTCTGCAGAGTTTTTCTGGATCACAGATCTCCTTTGAAACTCTCTTTAAAACAAGGGAAAGCAGCCAGCTAGCAGAGCTGCTCAGCCAGTGGAACGACACCAAAGTGCTGACTTCAGCCTAGTAAAGTATTAAACATAAAGCCACTAAAGAACTGACTATAGCTCCTGGATTTAGCCCTACATTTCTAATCTCTCTCTGCTCCAGCGTCAATCCCCGGCGCATTAACATTTGCGATGGGACTGCTTCCCCGTTGTTGGCCTCAAAAAGCGCTGTGCTGCCAATTATGCCTCGGAGCAGGAATCACGTTAAGTCTTGGAAAGGATACTGAATGAATGGCTCGTCTGCAAGAATTTCCTGCAAGTGTCTGTAGTAGGTCAAATGGAAAACATGATCGCTGGCTACATGATTGCAGTAACAGTGAGCAGGTTGCCAAATGAAATGGGAGGTGTGAAAGTAATCCGTAATCTTAACGGTGAAAATGCTCTTACTGTCTCTGATGTTCTCCCACGTCCACTGGTCATTCTTGAAGAAAGGATGCCTCTTGATCTCATCTACACCGTTACGGCCGAGTCGAACTTCCCTGTGGGGGTCAAGGAGGACACACTTAGCTTGATTCTTGAACAGTTATGTGTGTGATTTTCAGAACACCAGTAGAAGCAGTTCTTAAATATCTCTGTCAATCAAGATTCTTTCCACTGAGGGTCCTCTACGCTGGGAAACAATCAATGCCTAAACAAGGAAAGGCTATAATGATAAGAACCCACTTCAATTGGCACTTCCAATGCTTAGCATGCCACTATCTAACCTGTCAGTCAGGAAAGCACAGATGAGATTCTTGGCGTCATTGGAGATGTCGCTGTCGTCGGGGAAGGTCAGGGCGTTCTTGTGGTTCATAATTTTGCTGTAGGTCCCCACCAGGGAGTCTGCATAGAAAGGAGTGTCGCCTGCGCACAACACAAAACAAACAAGAGATAATATGATACTGTGGACAAGATATGTTCACAGTAAGAACAAACTGTGTGAAACATACAAAACATATACTAGAAAGCTTCCGAGTCTCACTAATGGAGAGAAAGGTAGAAACAGATGTTTTTTAACATAAACTTCATACTATTAATAAGAATTATGACAGGTATAGGGATATCACAAGAACCGATACTTCGGTACCAAGTCAATGCCAAAATTCTGAAAACGTTACAGTACTCGTTTTTCTATCGTCAGGGCTCGAAACTAAGAGCTAGTTATCGTTAGCCGTTATCAGCTGGTAAGCAGCACAGTCCTGCATGGAGCTATCAGCTAACGTTAACGAGAGATGCCATTGATTTATATTATGATGCGTTCAGGCTCTGTTCAGTAAAAAAAAATTGTATCACTATGTGTTCAAATGTAATCTTGTAAAATGTAATTTTTGGTGAGAAACTAGAATAAATCCAGTTGTTTGAAGGAGATGTATTCACAGCAATGTAAAGTGGATAATAGAGAGGGAATTATGACTTGTTTAACTTCCTAACAAAAAACAAAATGCTAATGGTAATAAAGCAGCGTATGTTGAAGTTCATGGGATATATTGTTTTACTTTTGCTTTTTACTGCAGTATCGAATTGATAGAGCATCATGAAATTTCACTGGTATTGGTATCTGCTACTAAATATCTGGTATTGTGACAACCCTAGACTGGTATAATAACATTAATGTTGACATTTACAGGAAATATTTAATCAAAAACTCACCAACTAGCATTTCGTACAGGAACACTCCCACTGACCACCAGTCACACTCTCGGCCATAATAGCCGTCTCCTCCTTGGGATTTCAGTACCTCGGGCGAAATGTAGTCTGGAGTTCCCACTGCTGTGTCGCATCGTACCATACCATCCTGAAGAGGAGAAACATTTTAAAAATCAGCAGTTTCATCTTTGTAATAATGAATCCTGTCTGTCAAAAACCAAGAATGTTTTTCATCGACCTAAATAATCAGCAAAACCACTTAAAATATCATATTCATAATGCATGTGGTGTGATTCATTATGGTGACGGAAATGTGATACCTTGTTCATTTTCATGCAGGTCCCAAAGTCGGCCAGTTTTAAGTGGCCTGCTTTGTCTAGCAACATGTTATCAGGCTTCACATCCCTGAGGAGGCAAAAATACAGTGATATCAAACACATAACAACACACACAAAACATCAAACTCACGCACGTTGCATGCGTTTATGTGTAGTTAAGGTTAGAGCTGCTTGAGGGTGCCAAAAAAACAGCTCTCCAAATCGCAAGTGCTGCAGCGTTCTGCAGCAATAGGTCAGAAGTAATGAGGTATGAAGGAGGCTGGGACCCCAGAGAGTGAATTTATGTTTTCTTCAAATTTCTTTTTCACTAGAACTTCCAGCGAGCTAACGGGAAAATAGCAGAGAGCTATTTAACACGAATGTCATGGTGTGAATTTTCCACCATTGCAGCCGTGCACAGAGCTTGGTGTGTAGAACAACATCAGTAAGCATTTTTACAAAAGGAAAAAATATTCCACGGCTGCTGTGTGTAGAAATGATATCATAAAAATATGAGATTGGTTAACTTACTACTCCAATATACATTACAGATCTACAGCCAACATCATGGGACTGAGCTGAACAGAAGCAACTCTAATAACAATTTAAAATTCATCATATAATAGTCATATAAATCACAACAGAAAAGAGACAATGACAGCAATTACAACTCATTTTAAAACCTATAACGGGTTATAAATACAGGTAGAGAAGTCAGATATTAGGGGGAAAAAATGCATGATATATGACGCTGTAATGTTGGGAAAGCATACATTTAAACAAGCAGTAATGCAGCATGACACCTATAGTTAGAAGAACACTAGCAAATAACTGGTATTTATGCTAAAAACAGTGCATCTGACCCTAGACTTCCTGCCACCACACCTTATAGATCCTACTGCATATCTCACAGTTGTCAAGAACCATAAAAGATAAATGATTTTACGCGTTTACTTTGGACGAGGTTTCAGAGGCAATACAAAACAGACTACGAAACCTTAGGGCAGTGGTTCTCAAACTTTTTCTGTCACCCCCCCCCCCCCGACTCCCTTTGGAGGAAGAAATATTTTCAGGCCCCCCGTTAGATAACAACCAGTAACGAATTTTGGAAATAATTAAGATCTCTCTTTTTTCAATAATCTTTGACTTTTGGACTGAGGCGTTTACAGGCGTTTACAGAGACGGACGGAACGCCGCGTCAGTTGCTCTGTGTGTGTTTGAGAGAGAGGAGGAAAGAAGGAGTTGGAAGGTAGGCTAATTTTTCTGTAAGTTTAATAATAATTATAATGTCAACGTTAGGAATGAAGCTTCAAACTACTCGGTGCAGCCCTACTTCGTCATATTTTCTTTTGATTACCATCAGATGAGCACGTTGTCTTGTTTCTCCCCGAAGCATCGTCTGTTTTTCTTTTTGTCCCTGTCAAATATCTGTCCATTCTGTAAACCTACAGACTGTCTGAATGAACAACATTGCTGTATAAAGAACTGCTTTGTTTACTGCTCCGCTGGGAAAAAGAATCTTATGTCAAAATACGAATTGTGCATCACATTTTCCCCCGGTCATGCGCGCCCCACCCGTCATGCCCCACAGTTTGAGAACCACTACTTTAGGGACTGCCTCACAGATGTAAGACATAACATTTTCCATCAGAAATGAATCACATCAATGCGTTTTATTGCAGCCAATCTGAAAATCAAACCGATAAACACAAATGAGACGGGGAGAAGTTTTGTTGTTACCTGTGAATGAAGCCCATGGAGTGGATCCCGTCCAAAGCCAGCACCACTTCGGCCGTGTAAAAGCGGGCCCACTTCTCCGGGACGTCATAGTTGCTCATCAAGTTAACCAAGTCGCCGCCCGGCATATATTCCATCACCATGTAGAGGTAGCGGTCGTCTTGGAATGCAAAAAAGAGCTGCAGAATAGAAGATAAAAGACATAATTAGTTAAAACAAAGAATAAACAAAGCCAGTCAAAAGTCAAAAAAATCTCTTACATATACGACATATAGTAACACCACACTAGGTTTTAGATGCCTTCTTTCTACCACATCATACCTGCACCACCCAAGAGCTGTCGGCAAAAGCCATGATGTCCCTCTCCTCCCAAAAGAAAGCAGAGTCCGACCTCTTGATCATCTCAAACTTGCTCAGCAGCTTCATGGCGTATACCTTGCATGTGGCTTTGTGTCTTACCTGGATGGAAGAGGTGACAATCAAATTAGGCGTATTCAAGTACTCATAAACAAACGCTGTTTTAGAGCAACACATAAGGAATATTTGATTATTTTTTTAACTAATAAAGACAAAATACTGACTATAAACCTTTAAGAAAGTTGCAGTGGTATAAGTAATATAGACAGCGTTATTTAAAAAAAAAAACACAAAATGGCATTCTTACCAATTGCACCTCTCCAAATGCTCCCCTCCCAATAACTTTAACAACCTCATAGTCCACTGCTTTCATGCGTAGATCACGAATTTTACTAATGGTTTCCTTGTCTGGAAAAAAAAAACAAGTAAAGACAGATGTTAATAGAAAATCGAAGCTATAGAAGTTGTTGTATTGACCTTTAAGAGGAGTCTTTTCCTTCACATTAATGCAGTATACGGTGCCTGAGAGAGCTTGCAGAGTATGGGGTTTTTTCGTTATTAAAGTACAGTTTCCAGTGGTTGCATTTTGTATGGGAGATCCACCACCCCTTTTATTTATTACCCAACATCATTTAAGTGTCACATAACGTCTACATACAGTATAACAGTGGTTGACTTTCATAGTGAACATCCAGCCTGTTGGAAAACGGATCAGAAAAAGCTGACAGCGTCTCTGCACAGCTGAGAGCTGCTGTTTGTTGCTTACTGAGAGTTGGCCTCTCCCCGATGTAACAATGTGTGCTCCCCTAGGGGAGATAGTATTCACTGTTCAACCAAATTTGGTCATAGTTGAACTAAGGGGGGGATAATGTTCAATTCACATGGGTCACAACTGGCACTGGAACGCATGGAAAAGAGGGGATGCGGGGGCATGCGAGTTCAATTGATCTAAAAATAAAAAGCAAGGCCTGAGTTATTAGAATAAGAACATTTAGGAGTGAGTCATTTCCACTGCGAGCATACTAGGTTCCCGGGATCAAGAAAAATCCCAGAGGAGCAAAAAGACACATAAACCATGTTTAGAAATGGTACAAATAGGATTTTATGTTGCCGTTACAGAGATATACTGTGTGTATTTGCATGTGTGTGGGGGTGGAGGAGGATTATTTCCAGTAGGGCCCTGCCTGCATACATCCAATAGAGCATCAGATGATGTGATCGGGGTGCAAAGCACAATGAATGGAGGAGAGGATTCAGAGTAAAGAGCCCTTTAGGCAATGCATGCTACTATCAGCATCTCACAAGACAGCTAGTCCATTAGTCCACATCCATCAATGCATCTCCAACACTTGGCTGCTACACACAAAAGTGCTGTAGCAAGAGTAATTGAGGAGATACCTAATGGCAGTTTCAGCCGGGGGGTTTACAGTAGGTTGGGTTGATCATCAAATATGAAACACTAAATTTTAGTGCGCCTGATATTGATAAAAAAAAAAAGCCCAGTTTAGACTGCAAGAGAAGTCATTATATGGACAAAAATAAACCTCTCAGCCATGAGGCAGGCTGTCCCCACTCATTTAGTGACCACCTTAAAGGGCGGGTCGATTATTTATTTTTTGTTTGTTTTTGTAGTTTTTTATATCATTCTGTAGCTTCCCAGTGGTGTTCCTTATGTATTCAAATGTGAACATTAAAATTTTGATCAAAGTATGTATGTTTTAGCATCAAAATTCTATTTTCCCAAGCCATTCTAAAAACTTTTTCTCACATGACCTGACCTCGGTTTCTGCTCGAGGACGCTGCTACATGTACAATATATATCCAACCTTATAGTCAGTGTATCAGCGTTACATATAGTAAGAGAAGATGGAGAAGCAGACAGGAGTACTGGCACGTAAGCTAAGCAATTTAATGCTGTGTGGACGCCACGTTAGTTGTGATCCGAAAGTCACACAAAAACAGCAAGGCAAAATGACTGTTTTTGTGAATGGAGTCTGGTATAATGGCTTTGAAGATAACGATATAACGGCTTCAGTTCCCCGTTGGAAAGGGCTGTCTGATTTCACCATGAAAGCCGGCACTACACGATCAATAATGCACATGAATATGAATCTCAATAGATTTCAGTGAAACGTTTATTTACTGGGGAGGAATTCTTGAGAAACCAAGGAAAATGAACAGTGAAGGCTACAAAACTGTACATGCCACAAAGGGAGGGATGATGTGATGAGTTATAACAGGAGGAGTGGTAGTACACATTTGTTGTTTAGTTTAGTTTTGGTTAAATTATACGTTTGTCTGTATGTAATCCAGGAAATTAAAAGACGTATAACCCCAAAATAGAACACCAATGCTCTGCCCCCACACCAGACATTGCTGGCTGTAAATGCAAAGAATTGTGCAGTTATACTAGATCTGTCAAGGAAAGGTACATTTAGCCTCACTATCCGCCTTTGATTGGTATTTCAGTTACGGGGTTCCCCCAGTCTGATGGCACTGTGAAAAAGAGAAGCCATCGCGATCGGCATCATGTGGGTCACCAGCCATTTATGAAAGCCCCTTTGTTGGGGACACTGAGCAGCAGACACCTATTGTGTCCAAGCCTACATAGAAGCGGTGACCCAAAAACCGCCTTCTTTTTCTGAGCCTATGCTTATACCCATATGTAACAGGGTCCGCAAACACAAATGGTTCGAGCGAAAGACATGGATGGACATAAGGGTAAAAGCATGACGTGAGCTACTTACATCTACTCAAAAAGTTGTCAATGCTCTTGTTTTTCCTCAGGGCAGGGAAGTCGAGGTCGTACACCAGCGCGTCCAAGCCATCCTGCGGGGAGAGGAGAAGGGTTAACAAGCAGGCAAACAAAGCTACAGTGTCTACCTCTCCAGCGACATCACACACACAACATGTAAAAAGCAAACAGCGTCCTGTTTAGCTGTTGGTCTCTGAAGAAATGGCTTTGAATAGACTTCTGCATAAAGCAGTAAATCAGTGGGCTTCCAGTCTGGATTACATTAATGATGTCTAGGAGGGCTTTAGCTTATTACAACTATCCAGATTTCAGTGCTACTGTAAACATTCACAGTTTCTTAAAGTGATTAATAACCGATCACGGCCGCTCAAAGCATGTCTTGCATGTCGCCTGCTATGGACAGTACTAAGGTCAATTTAAATTCACAAAATCATTGCTGTAATGCTGGCAGAAAATCTTTAAAATTCATGCCATGCATCTATAAATGCATCTGAGGAATTAGGAAGAAAATTTTGCTGTTTCAAACAAATGTATGAAAGGGCTGAACTGATATCTCAAGCACTCATTTGTGTTGTTATAAGAGGCTGCAGCATCACCTACTGTTACAAAGCCAATTGCTAAAAAGAAGTAAAGAAACATGTCTGGTTTTATTGTTGTCAGGGTTACTGATAGTCGTACAGTTGAAAGTGTACATCTGCCCATGAGAACATATGCATTCTGAGAAAGGTTATTACGTCTTACGGGCTTGAGTCAGCTGCTGACCAGAAACACGTTTTTACGAGCCATACTGCTGATGCCAGTAAGCAAACATGCAGTTCTACAATGAATGCATTTACATGGACATGAGTCAAGTGACTGAAATACAAAGAAGACTCGTTCAGAACTGAGTATATGGCTGGAGCGTGTATGGTCAGTCTGTGAATTTATGGCTAAATTGTTATACAAATAGTCAGTGGTCATGTCTATAATGTTAAATCCAGTGATACATGTCTACCAGGTCCAGCGAGGACACTAGGGGATGCGCTGCTCAACTCAACATGCCATTCAAGTGGTGACGTACCCTCTCGTCGAATGCACGTGATTGGTCCCTGGTTTTCTGCTTGCCATTTCAAACAGACAACAACATGGCGGCCTGCTTGTAAACTTTCTGTTATTCCATCTAAACAGTCAACCAACATCTACTTTACAACATTTTACGTTTTATGTAAACATTATATCCCGAATATGATCACAACCGGGATACTCATGTCCATGTAAACACACTCCATGTGTTTGCAAAAGAAATGGCTGGTGTAAAAAGCGAGTGCCTGGTAGATTTTGGCTGGATGTCCCACCCTGGTAACAAAGCTTCTAATAAAAGCAACTGAAGGAACTAAGTACCTTTTGATGACTAAGGCAGCAGGGTGGTGCCTCACAATAACTGTACAGTGAGGTCAACTGTGTGACTTCACAATACAGTGCTGCCACTCCCACTGACCCCCACAAGAAACCATTTCATGACAACTTGAGCAGCATCATCCCTGTTAGTTGGAAAAACCTTTATTATGATGCGACAGCTACAATGTCGGAATTCCAAGAGCTACAAACATGCAGGACCGGCTATATTGTCTCTGGCTTGGCAGGAGCATAAATGCCACTGGCGGGATTTAATCTAATCTTCAATAATCCAGAATGGCTGAAAGAAGACAGGCACTCGAGCACTTGAACACCACATACTGTTGTGCATTCCCTCTGGCGGGTGCGAGCCAGATGTTGAAACTGAGCATCTTCTGACACTTCGCCATGGGTCACTTAGCCTACAGTTTCTTTCCTCCAAATGTCAGATATAAATATTACAGCTGATTTGTCTATAAAATATATTCCACTTGTTGACATAAGTTACATCATTGTCTGAACTCACTATCATAGCAAGAATCTTGTCATTCCTGTATTGTGAATGATGTTCTGTTAAATATTCAGAGGATTTCTTTTTGCATCTCTGAGCAACAACAATGATGACACATGGTGAATCAGCAGCTCAGACAAGGCGAGGAATCCTCTTAAGTAACTCTGCTGCTGCTGCTGCTCAGCACTGGAGGTCAGGGCCATAACTCCACCCCCCCTCCTCTTCTATGAGACATAAAACAAGCAAGTGCCCTGCGGGATGGGTGGAAGCAGGGGAAAAGGCAGATGGGAGGGGAAAAGGAGAAATGGGAGGTGAAGAATGGCTGGTGGAAAGAACAAAAGCAACGTAGACAGAATGTGGGAAATTAATGACAGGGTAGGCTGTGATCGACACACATGGCTGAGCTGAGAGGAGAGACATCATCTGCTCAAAAAGTCAGGAAGGAGAATTTATACAAGACAGACCATAGGCTGGGAGAAAAAGGGAGCCTTGTTGGCCATACAGTATATCCAACCAGCCTGCACTGGAAAAAAAAAAAAAAAAAAAAAAAGCTGAAGAACCGAGTCCTTCAGGACCCTAATCACAAGGCTCTGTGCTCAGCAATGCACGTTTGCATAACTTCCTGCCGCAGAGAGCTCTGGACAGCCACAGTAACATTCCTTAACAGGACTGTACACGTCAGAGAGCTATTTTAGGTATGTGGCCAAACAAGTTCTCAACAAAAAGTGAAGGAAGGGAGGAAAAAAAAAAAAAAAATCCATCCCAAGTACAGAGTCACAGAGCGAGCCTTATTTTCAATCAGCAGTATGACGGAAAGGAGGAAGGAGTGGAGGGCTGGCGCATGTGGGGCTGGCTGGTCCAATAGTAGAACAAATGAAGGAAAAAACAAAGAAAAATCGGAAGACGGCCACGCTAAGAGTCTCCTACGGGAACACCAGTGTGACAAAAGAGCGTGGTTTAGTCAGAGAAACACTGTAGCGTGTAGAAGAACCAAGATTTTAGAACAAAGTGGATTTAAGGAACAGCATGAAATTAGCAATCTCAAGCGGTAAGTGTCTAGCACTGGGTGTGTGAGCAGCAACTGTTCCAGGTTTGAATCTCAGCATTGGCATCTCTGTGTCAACTATCTTCATAGATACAGAGGTGTTAGGAGTGAGCAATATAGAGAAAATCCTCAATATCAAGATATGCTTTTTCTTTCATGATATAGGCCTAGTGATTAGCAGATTTTCTGGTGAATCAACTGAGAAACTATTTATGAATGAAGTGGTTATTCCAGCATATTTGATACCCGACACTGATGGAAAAATCAATTATTGCCATAATGCGGTCCTGCTCATTAATTTGCAAGACTTGGGATGTGAAATTTAGTAGTCGTTATCAATAATAGTGAAATTCCACAATTCAGGTTTCTCCCATAAAAGTAAACATTTGAACACAGCATGATAACTTATTTTTTACTGTATTGAGCTTTGAATGCATCATAAGGAAACTCAGTGCAACCTCCGTTTAGCTGTTAGCTCTGTGCAGGACTGTGCTGCCCACCGGCTGCTAACAGCTAACGTTAACTAGCTCGCGTTCTGCCGATTTCAGCACGGATTTGTTGTTCACGATGTAGCATTATCAGGGAAAAAATAGGGTGCGTCCCATGGACGTGTCAATAGTGAGTTTACAGCGCCCTTTTGTATTTTAGACGCTGTTAGTCTCACGCCTCCCCGGTGCCTAAAACAAGGACCGTAACGTTTTCAGCATTTTGGCATCAACTTGGTACCAAAGTATCGGTTCTCGTGACATCCCTATGCAAGACTACCTACAATGGCCACCCAGAGATATTAAAATGATAGCTATAACGGTAAGGCAAAATCTCTACCTGTAGACAAATTTACATCGTCTCACGGTAGAGCCATATTGACCAACCCTAAGAGGTGTACCTGAATGCCTCAAACATCAGTGTATCCGTATATTTATCTGCAATATCAAGCAGCCAAAGTGTGACTGTATTTTGCTCAAAAACACTACGCACACACGCACACGCACACGCACACGCACACGCACACGCACACGCACACACAGAGAGAGAGAGAGAGAGAGAAGCTAGCCACTACTGACTGGTTTGTGATCATCAAGGTTGAGGGTCAGTAACCAAACATCATCCGTTACTATCTGGCTTTAGATATCAGACCACTCTGCTGCAGGGCCAGATGGAGCATCCAGTAGCACAGACAACATCAGCTCCAGGCTACGCTAACAAATATGAGGTTCAGGATCACTGACAAAGCTCTTTCTTAGCTACTAATTCTGAGTAATTTCCAGCGATGAAACTGTTCCTAGATAAGCACTTCAACCGCACTTATTGCAGCTGAAAATTTCCAAGGGCTCAGGAGTTTCTGTCTGCGTTCCAGGCAAACAGAAGGAAAAAGCCCGGGGCATCAATGATAAAAATGTGCAGCACAAAATGGAAAAGAAAATGCTGCAGAAGTGCAGATAAATAGTAATACACAAGGGGGGGGGATCTAAATATTAAATGCATGTGGATCTAGCCTTTAGCCTCTGAGATATACACTGTTTAGCCCTGAATCAACCAGGCAAGAGCATATGACAATGTTAATTAATCGAAAAAGTTAAAATGTTAAAATAGAACATATGCAATACTCTAATAATCGACCCTATTAGAAGCAGAGCAAAACCATGCATAAAAGTCATTCAAGTGCAAAAAGCATTGGGTGGTAGCAGTCCACAGGCTATGTTTCATTATGTGGCAGTGTTGGGGGAAAAAAAAAAAAATTGCTGGGAAACCAAAGCAGAGCTTGCAGGACTCCATGTTATCCTATTTCTGCTGATGCTGCTTCAGCCAGAGGGCGACACATCCCTGGGATTACTAAATAATAACATGAAAACCATCTCATCACCCTATTAATGAAATGTGGTAATTATATATGTAAAAAAAAAAAAAGTATAGTTATAAAAAAAAAAAACGCACAAGCCAGTGGTTGACATTACATATGGCAATTATTTCTTTAGGCTTTAGGGGAGAGAAATCCACGCACACAACACACAAGCTCTTTTCCAGACATTAAAAGTCTGAGTTAAAATTTCCATGGGAGACTCAGCCACATCATCCCCCCTTTCTGCATGCCAGCACAAGGCATGTGGACTGGCCCAAAGTCGAGCCCTGCTCCTCACTTCCTTTTCTGCCACCTCTTTAAGACAATATGCTTTCCACATGTGAGCCATTGTGCAGACGGACGTTCAGTTTGCCATGCAAATAAAGGCAGACCCATCGCAGGCTGTGCCCATGTAAACACACACGTGATCATACAAACCGATGAAAAGCGTGAAACACCACGTTGCTTCCTCGCGGCTATAACTTTCTAATATGTCAGAAAGAAGTGGAATTATAAGGGAATACATAGCCATCTGCTTTGGGATTGATCAATTTGGTATCGCTGAGAGATTTTGTTTAACTAAGTTCTTGGTCCAAACTCCTTTAGCACACTCTCCTGCTGTACATAATATCTAATGACAGAAAATCCCACTTACCTAGAAAGACTGCATATCTAACAACTCTACTGGATAAATGGCAGTGACAGTGAACCCAGGGGTGGCAAAACAGGGGCATTCCATTTCCTTATGAGGTCCCAGTGAGCGAGATTCACTGTCACAAACGCTTTCACGTCAAAATATAATTGAGTTATTCCAACGGTGGAGAGAACTCACGTGTTTCCACACTGACCGAGCTCTGGATTCTCAAGCAAAAACTCTGCCTGGATTTCTGACCTCGCCCCAACAAATAGCCATCTTATTAAACATCAACTCATTTGGACCATCTTCACTGGACAGGGGTCGCAGAGTCCTCTGTTAAGTGGGACAAAGTTAACGTGAGGGGGTGTAGCCGTTAAGAATTCAGATGAAAGAAAAGCAGGACGCTGTAAAGTTCAATGGGTGAATCAAAGGGAAGAGCGTTCCATTATTAAAAGACTGGATCATTTTAGTATGCATTCCTGAACATAATCAGTCAGCTGAGGGAATGTAGAGCTACAAATAGCTCAGCCAATTGTTGTTCCCTTAGCTGAATAGCTGAGGAGAGCAGTTTACAACTGACAGCCCTGAACCTTTCTGACAATAGGGATGGATCAAATGCTGACAATAACCGTGACCACAAATACATGGTTTTCAAGTTTAACTTATCATTAAAAAGGACAAAACTTTTCTATATTTTAGCTATGAATATGATAGCATGCTTGACGTAGGTAATCCACTGCGATGAACATTTAGTCACAGAGTCACTGTACATTAGCTTTACAGGGTATAACATAGCTGCGAGCGGGGACCATTTGGATTGCATTCAAGGATGCTGCGATATTCAAGACTCCAGTATGAGTTTCCAAATCAGTGTATCCTGGCAGCTGCGTTACCATCCGACAATAACAAGGGTGGGCATCAATATCACAATACTATTATATGAACTGCACTGGCATAACCTGAAAACAATGGACAGTAAATCAATCTAAAATCTTATAGCATTCTTTATTAAACCGTCACGATTAATGTAAAGTATAAGCAAATTGTACGCAACATAACAGGCTTACACATAGAAAACCACCAGAATGGTCCTTCAAAGAACGATAACATAGCTACAAATGAATAAGTTACAGAAAATGAGGTTGAAAAAATTCGATTTTACTAAACCTTCAGGTTATATGTCAAATAAAAAGTACTGGGTTCACCTTGTAAAAAGTGTAAATATTGGTAATCATCGCCCTCTGTCAAAACTGTGCAGATCTGTCTCTATGTCTAGAGCCAAATACAGACTATAGCTGTATTATCTGTGCTGGCAACACCTTACAGGTAAGGTTTGTCCAATTAAAGGCAAAGGTCACTAATACAAGGCCAGGCAAGACAAGGATTGACAGTACTCTTACTGGCTGTTACTCAAGTTGGGCCATAGCAGATTGTCTATGCAAGGCAATTAGCAGGCACGCCAGTAAAATGCTTCTACAAATCATTCTCACGGCTCAAATGTAGGCAGTTGTGACTGAAAACTGTTCCTCTGCTCTGCCTGTACCAAAGCTCATCATGGGCAGCATTTGTAGACCCTGGTTTTGCTACATGACAGTTTCCTTTGAATGCCTAAACTCTGAGAAGTGGGCTGAATTTTGCTTGAAATGGAAAAACATGCCACATTCTGACTGTGGCAACGGTACCATAATTGGAGGTGAAAGAACAAAAAAACGTAACATAAACAAGGAAAACCTTTCACACTAGCATTTTGTATTCCATAGCTTTCTTTGCCACGCAGCACCATTAACTAGTTATAATGACGTAAGCGCCTCCTTCAATTAGTCATCATAAATACTGTTGTGGGACTAAATCTAATTTGAAACTGCAAATAGGATTTTAATTATATCATTCATTTAATAAAGCATTTCTTCATCTTTAAATTGGCTCATAGGTACTGTAACAAAGTGCTGCAGGAATGAGTCCTAAAACCCAGAAATGAGTCAGCATTTTAGCACTTCCGGTTCCCTCGTCTAGAAGTCATTGGGTTATTTGAATGGGTTTTTAGATAGATGCCTGAATATAAGGTCTGTAGTTAACACAAGCTTAAAAGATTTTCACATTTTGTTCAACAATATAATAGTAAATATCCCACTCGTGAATTTTGAAGCCTTTACGTGTCTTAAAAAAGGCGGTTGCTAACAAGTGGCTTAATGAGACTACAAAACATCATCACGCCGACTCGTCCGCCTTTACGGCCTCGTTGTTTGTGAAGATTATCTTGCTGTACAAAATGTGTAAGTATCATAAACGTTTGTTTGCCACAGAGCTTTTTTCTGCAATAATCCAAAAGCCAATGGAAAAATCCCACTGGATTTTTGTCGAGGGATACCAGGTCAAACGTATTTTTGAACGCCAACCCGGAAGTTGGCATCCAAAAATATGTCATCCCTGCACCGCTCTATAGACTGAAATTTAAAAGCATATATGAATTTGCACAAAGCTCCTTTTGCCCTTTTGTATCACAGCGGCCGACCACATGATCTATTATGTACCACTTGGTGTTGTTGATTTAGTAATTTCAGCTTGTTCGACTGATATTCTAAATCACTTCAAAAATAAAGAGCGTCCACCCTAACATGTACATGCAGCATGTGCACAGTCGCCCACTGTCTACAAATCTGGTTTACTAGCTTTGCCGTTTCCTGTAATTACTCTTATTACAGATTTAGAGTCCAAATAGCAGATGAAAGAGGGATCAAAACGCAGAGAAACCAACGCACCCCGAGTGTCAAAGTAGGAACAAAGACAAAGGCCTTTATACTGTATATCTCACATAGAGGCAAACCCTTGCAAAACAAGTTCAAGCATATCAACTCAACCATTCTAATTTACCAAATAATTACAGACTCTAACGCTGAAAGACCAAGTGGAAAAGCAACTCGTACTTTCTAGTCAATATTTCGATAAATTGACAAACACAATTCCTCTACGACAACTTTCAGAGACTCCAACTAAGGTGAGCATTTGATAAGATGATTTGATGCAAGATATTGATTGTTGCCAAAAGAAAATACACATATGGACAATGCTCAGGCCCCATAATGTCAGTGAGCTTTCACATCACAATGTCAGGAATTCTGTCTGTCCAGATTGGCTCTCAGAGGCCTGCCTGGAGCACAATCACTGGGGAGGGGGCAGCCCATCCAGATAAGGCGCTCTCCTCTCCAAGCAGGATTTATTTAGGGGGTGAAGATAAGGGCGACAGGGTTGGAAAACTGTGCTCAATGGGCCAGCCCAGAGCTGAGAGGTAAGGTGCAGGCCAAATGTCACCATCACACACAACACAGACCAGGCTTCTATTGGAAAAATGTAGTGCTATACTTCAGACGGAGAGCACGACTCAGACTCAGGTACAGAAACATGGCCAGTAAAAGGCTTGCATTGTGCATTCTGATGGAACCTATTACTCATAGCCGAGCATGTAGGCTGCTTTATGAGTTAAATGTCCTGATTCACGGCCTTCAGAAACATGAGTCTTCAGTCCACATAATTTTGGTTTATGGGTAGAGAGAAGAGCCCACACCCAGCTACCTCAGAGCTGCCTGCCTGAGTCTCGACTCTCTCTCCAGACGCGCAGAATGGCTCTGGGACACACAGGGAACTCCGGGCCAGTCAAAGACAAGAGGTTATTTGATTAGCAGCATGGAATTTTATTAAGCTGTGGGTGGAGTTGCATGGTGGCAGAGAGAGCCCTCAGCAAAAGGCCTCCATTCATTGATCAGGCGAGATTGCAGAAAGGGGAAAAAAAAGAGGAACAACACCCTTGTGTGTGTGGCTGCCAGCAGGAACAGTCCCCACAGCTTTTTGCCATTAAAAATGCAGAGCGTGTGCACTTTTTTTTTTAGGTGAGTTTAATTGCCTCTTTCTGCAACAGGATGGGAGGTCACGGAGACTAAGCAAGTTTTCTTTTCAAAAGACAGCAGCCTGTACACAAACACTTCAAGTTGGGTGTGTGTGGGTGGGGTTTTAGGACAAGCCCCCTCCCCAAAACAGACTGCTTCCCTTTGCTTGGCAAGTCAGTCTGCATGCTGCTAATACACATCCCATATCATAAAATCAAGATACAGGAATCACTAATCAAAGAGTGTGACCTTATGTGAACAACACCTGAATGAGTTATAATGAAACTACTGTATAAGCAGACTTAGAACTACCAGTAGGGCTGACCCGAATGCTTCAAAGCTTCGACCACTGCCATGGTATTCAACCTCTAAATCAGTAATCGAATGCTGCATTTTTTTGTTGTTGTTTTTTATATACAAGTATGTATAATAAAGTATAAATCCCAAAATAGCCCATGAAATAAGGAATAATTCCACAACGTTATTCATTATTCATATTCAACATTAATCATTATTAGTTATTCTCAGACGGATATTGCCATTTGTTATGTCGGCAGCACTGTCCCAGGCTTTAAAACACAGACAGAAGAACATGTAAGCCTGCCGCGCTGTGCCACGCCAGCCACGCTAGCCACGCCGTGAAGCTTCAAATACCTTTGAATATTTCTCACAGAAGCTTCGAAGCCTAAAAAAAATGTATTCGGGACAGCCCTAACTACCAGTTATACCTTTTTAAAGCAGCAATGGGTAGAAATGGAGCAAAAAAAAGTTATTTTTATAAAGTAGTGCATGAGACAGGTAATCTGATAATAAAGAATGTGCCTCTGTGTCCACCGATGTCCTCCGGCGCTCCTAATGGCATCTGCAAGTTTTTCACAGACCAGAGGAAAACAACCAATCAGAGCCGAGCTAGAGTCTGCCGTCTCTGAGCAGCTGTCAATCACTCACAAACTCTGATCAAACGGTCAAACTAGGCAACACTGATCAAATATGAATCAATATTCTGTTACTGTAATGCCTATCTCTCGCCTCAAATGTTTTCAGAAACATCTTGTAGTGTACTGTTTAGCTGTAAAATGAGAGAAGTTGTGACCCGGCAGCCACGTTGAGATCAGTTGAGGAAATACCAAGCACCGCCCACCAGCCGTAGCACAGCCAATAGGAACGCTCAATAGAAACAATATCTCTGAAATGACCTGTGATTGGCCAAAGTCTCCCGTCACGGACCAGATTTTTTTTAAAGCCTGAAAACAGAGCTATGAGGAGGTGCAGAAGTGTAGTTTTCTCTCAGAACACTTGAATTACAATATGCTGAATGGAATTTTTGCCAAATGATGCCAAAACTTTCTGCCTACTGAAGTTTTAATCAGAGCAGGCGAAAACTCATATCTGCAAACATCAAACCGTTTCATCACACTAAACATCTGAGTGCAACTGCTCCCGTGAGTCACCAAGAGAGCCCAATCCTTGTGAAAACACTCAGTGTCACTGTCACCCAAGCCGAAATGATCCTGATATCAACAAACACTTGACACAACAACATCCCCTTGGCATCCACTGCACGGTGAGTCAGCTCCTACATGCTGCATGTAATAAAAATCCTATGAAGGTGTTGCTTTAGGATTCAGCACGTGGCAGGCAGCAGCCGCCTTCTTCTTCTTTCCTCAGACACTTCATATAGACAGGAAGCAGCCAACTCCAGCCAGCAGGTGTACTACTGATGCAGCAGGTTACAACAGGCTTGCAGGGCAGCCTATCACTTCAAATGAAGCTTTTGATAAGTAAATCTAGACTAAACAGTGAGCACACCTAACCACCTACTTCCTATTGGTCTGAGAAAAAAAAGTACACTAGTGACATCACAAAGCATTATCAGTTTGTAGTGGGTGGCAAGGAAAACAATACAGCATATTATACAACAAAATGATATATATGGTTTTAAAAAAACACTAAAAGAACATTACTTAAGAAGAAACTTTAGTAATAAATAAGTATTCTTTGGTGTGTAGGGGTATTATGGGCATCCATGTTAAATGATGATATTTATCTGTTAGATCATGATAAATTCAGTCGGAGCCTTTCTATTTTCTTTGTGGTTTTGTTATTTAAACTGTGTCAGTTGTTATTGTTTTATTTACAGTTGACGTGTATTACAATGTGTCATGTTAGTGTTTGATGAGTAGTGTGAATGTGTATTTTTGTATTGTCATCATGTAAACTATGTGGACCCCAGGAAGAATAGCTGCTGCTATGCAAAAGGTAATGGGGATCTAAATAAACAAACAAACAAACAAACAAACAGCTGATCAGCTCTAATAACGTGTTTTAACTGGCCTAGTCAACAAAAATAATCTGACAAAGTGGGGTCTGTATTGTCTGTACAGGGACACGGTTGCCATCTGTCAGTCTAGTTCAGTTACCATTGCTTTTTAATTAGTTATTGGAGCTTGTACTCTCAGTTAAACGTCAATCCTACTGCTAGCAATTACAGGATCATTGTTTTGGACTGCAGAATACCAAAAGATTCTGCTGATTGTTTTCTTTTTGCAAATCCTTACTTTATCCTCCTGAGACCCAGTCCATTGACATGTGTCCTCTGTAGTGGACATTTTGTACACATGCATATCCTCTTACTCTTTTGACTTACTCTATCAACCCCTGGTGTATTGTAAAGAGGACATCCTAGGCTTTCCAGTGATATGGCATGTGTTTTGCTTTTTTTAAATCAATTTGAATGTATTCTTGGTTTAATATCACTCTACAGCCATAATATGTTAATTTTTTTTTGGTCTTTTCACACTGAAATAGTCCTGTAGTCCACTACAGTGGACAATAAAAATAAAGTTTAACAAGCCCTACATTTTTAAGATTTTCTTTTTAACCCTAAATAGGAAGGAAATCACAGAAAAAGGTAATTGGAAGACACTTTTTGTTAACTAGGATAGATAGGATAGGATAACTAGGAGGATATACGATCACACACACATACACACAGGTGTTTGGTCATTATTAAGTGTGTGAGGATAACCATACAATACCAGCACATTCCTTCAGACACAATTGAGACGACTTGTTGGTCTTTCTGCTCCAAGAAGTAGACTGAGCCCAAATGGTTGACTCGGCTAGCTGCCTAGCAACTTAGCTAGTTAGCAAGCAAGCAAGCTACAAACTTACCAGAAGACAATCCGTGTTTACTTCTGACTTTGGGTCCTTCAACATGGCATCGATTTTCTCAAACCGAGCCGCCATACTTTCCCCAGCAGACATTGTTTTTGTGCTGTTAAACTCAAGTCACGATGAACAAAAAACACACAGCTTCACTGGCTAGCTAGCTTTAGCAGCCTAGCAGCTAGCTAGCCAAACGTCCCCTTTCTTCTTCTTCTTCGTGTGAACTTTTGACTGCTTCAGAGGAAACACATCCTTCTCCTCGGGCTTTCACACACCATGAAACGTTTTAGGTCGCGTTGGATGTACAAAAGCCACATTTTTCAGACTCCAAAAGATGTTTTTTTTTTCCTCAGCAGTACAACTTCTTCTTCAGTGGCAAGTAAAAGATAAATGCGGCGACAGATTAGCCAGTCAGCCTCCTCCGCAGGATGCCACTGAGGAGGCTTACAATGTTCATCCAAACTATTACAACTTCAATGTTTTGTTGTGTTTGCTGGGGAAGGTTTAGTCCAGGCCTGTTCCCATAGCTGTGCCAGGGCCCCTTTTGTAAGCAAGAAAAACGACAATAGATTCTGACAGCTCAAAAGTAGAAGTGGTGGGAAACAAAAAAAACTTCTGCTTCTTCTTCCAAAAAATTTCGCTCAGTTTTAAACACGGTGTGTCGTTACTACGCAACCGTCCGTTGCTATCCTCGTGCTGTATTGTCTCATTGATTGTTCCCTTGTCCACGCTGCTGCTTTATCTCTCAGATCCAAGGCTTAGGTTTAGATGTGTGTTAGTTTTCGGAAAAACCAGCAGACGATGCCCGATTTTCTTCCACAGCCTGGCCAACATGTCCGCCTTCCTGTTCAAACACCCCGGAGAAGCGACTTCAAAATGTCAAGCACTGCGCATGCGCCGTGTCGAGGCGCATTCAAAAAGAGTTCACACAGACTGATGATGATGATGATGATGATGATGATGATGGCAACATGTTGCAGGTCACCAAATGTTACTATGTCAATGTGAGGATCTCCTTGAAAAGCTGGCATCAGAGGATTGAGAATAAAAACATAATAAACGGTTATTCATATTTAATGTGAAGATTTCGAAAGGTTCAATTATATTCTGACAATAACCTGATTATACATGCTGCATTTCACCAAATGTTACTATGTCAATGTGAGGATCTCTTTGAAAAGCTGCCATCAGAGGTTTGAGAAGAAAAACATAATAAACGGTAATTCATATTTAATGTGAAGATTTCGAGAAGTTCAATTATATTCTGACAATAACTTGATTATACATGCTGCAGTTCACCAAATGTTACAATGTCAATGTGAGGATGTCCTTGAAAAGATCAGAGGGAGGAGAAATAATATACGGTAATTCATATTTATTTTGAAGATTTCCAAAAAGTTATATTATATTATATTATATTCAGTGACATCATCCACATGGCTGCTCCTGTTTCTGGATCATAATTAAATAGCCTATTCATTATCAGTAGAAATTTTTCTTTGAATACAATAACAATATTGTTTATTGTTTGTTTATTGTTTATTTGTTTTGCACAATTTAAGACTATACAACATAACAAAAAAATAAATTAATAATATACAGTGCAGGAAGAGGCAAAAAAACATTGGGTTTATCTGAAGCCTCCACCTAGAGACAAGATTAATATAAAGAAATAATATGACAACATAATAGTGATAACAAACAATTAGAGCAAGATATATATAATAACACCAATAACATTTGCATATACAATGCAATAACAACGCAATTGCAATAACAATGCACATTTATGTTGCCCAATTTAAGACTACACAACATAACAAAACAAAAAAAAAAGAATAATATACAATGCAGGAAGAGGCACAAAAAACCCACTGGGCTTCCACCTAGAGACAAGATTAATATAAAGAAATAATATGACTACATAATAGTGATAACAAAACAATTAGGACAAGATATATATAATAACAAAAATAACAATACAGTAAATATATAAAAAAAAACAAGTGTGTGTGTGTTGCGTGGAAGTGTATGGTTAGTGTTTGTGAGGAGGATATTGATTTAAATATCTATAAAGACTTTTGGGTAACCAAACAACATTGTAAGTGGGAAAAAATAAAAAACATAAAAACAGATACATGGACAAAATGGGGAAATCAATTACACGACAGCAATCAAATGACCCTTTAAGCGACTTTTGAAACATTTGACAGATGAACAGTTTATTGATAGATGTGAAAAGCTACTCTATAATTTGGTTCCCCTAAATCTTATTGAAATTTGACCTCTACCATCGAGGAATTTAGGAGGATGAAGATCTAGAGATTGACGGGTTGAGTAAGAATGGACCTGAGAGTTTGTTTTAAACTAAGTCTTGAACTGCTCAGGATTATTCCCACCAGAAAGTATCTTATAAATAAAAACACTTATTTGACAAATATTGATATCATAAATAGTAAGAATCTGGAGATTCTGAAATAGACGAGCAGGTAATTAATATTTATTGTAAAGATTTAAAAAAGTTCAATTATATTCTATTCTATTCCGTGACATTATCCTCATGGCTGCAGATGCTCATGTTTCTGGATCATAATTAAATAGCCTATTCACTATCAGAAGCGGCTGGTTTTTCTTGGTGGGGCTGTGCCACATCCAATCAATTTCAGCAAACATCAAACAAAAGTGGAAGTATCAAAAACACATTACTACTTTGCAGAAAATAATTAACAATTATTGTATTCCAACAGGAAGAGTAAATAATGCTTTGAAAAACACAACAGTACAAAATGTACTCAGTGGTGGAATGTAACTAAGTACTTAAATACAATTTTGAGGTACTTCTACTTTACTTGAGTATTTCCATGTTCTGCTACTTTCTACTTCTACTCAACTACATCTCAGAGGGAAATATTAGACTTTTTACTCCAAGTAAGATTTCCAAAAGTTCAATTATATTGTGACAATAACCTGATATTTTTCAGGTGGAATTTCATGTAATTCTCACTGTGCAATATCATTTTCCACTTTGCAATTTTGTTAATAGTCTGTTTATTGTCAATACTGTATATACTGCTCCTATTTTATACTTCTATACTTTTGTTGCACTTTGTTTAGCTCTTTTTTTATTGTGTTAGCTGATGCATCTTGTTTTTTGCACTATCCCCTTTGCTGCTGTACACTGCAAATTTCCCCACTGCGGGACTAATAAAGGAATATCTAATCTTATCTTATCTTATTTTATTCAGGGACATTATCCACATGGCGGCTGCAGATGCTCATGTTTTTGGATCATAATTAAATAGCCTATTCATTATTCTATTGAGTAATGAAAATGGTTCATGTGGAATTTAGAAATATTTGCTGTTCTTGTGCCTAACTTTAAACCTGCAGTTGGCAGAATATGTTTTTGGCATCATTGGGCAAAAAGTCCATATTAACATTTCAGCATATTGTAATTCAAGTGCTCTGAGAGATAACTAGACTTCTGCACCTTATCATGGCTCTGTTTTCAGGCTTTAAAAAATCTAGCCCGTGACGGAAGACTTTGACCAATCACAGGTCATTACAGTGAGAGAGCGTTCCTATTGGCTGTTCATTCAACGGAGGAAGCTGTAAATCACTCACAAACTCCAATCAAACTTTCTCATTTTACAGCTAAACAGTACACTGCAAGATGTTTCTGAAAACATTTGAGGCGAGAAATACGCGTTACAGTAACAGAATATTGATTCATATTTGATCAGTGCTGCCTAATTTGACCATTTGATCAGAGTTCGCGAGTGATTGACAGCTGATCAGAGACGGCAGGCTCCAGCTCAGCTCTGACTGCTTGTTTTCCTCCGGTCTGTGAAATCTTGTAGATGCCATTAGGAGCACCGGAGGACACAGAGGTGACATGATATCAACTGATAATATGAAACTTTTTTTAATCATATTTGCTCCAATTCTACCCACTGCTGCTTTGATGTAATCCTTTAATGATAATATAAAATTAATAACTGTAAGGACTTTGTGTGAGTTTACACCAATCAAATCTCTTTCTCTTTTTTGTCTGTTCAGCATTGATCCGCTCCGAGTCTGTGTTTGTTCCTCATGTCAGCCAACAGAGAGCGCTGTTGTACAACCTTTATGGTGAGTCTGTTCAGAAACTTGAGGCCCATGATTTTGACTTTTATGGCTTTGAAATAAAAGTGTTTCCTGAACCTGCTGTCACATGCTCCCTTTATTATTTATATCAATTTATATAAAAAAAAAAGTACTGTTTTTTGCAAAGATATTTTTTGTGCAACCTACCCAATAGGAAGCCCTCTGCAGTTTAGCCAGAACTCAATGCTTCAGTTTTGTATTTCTGCCTGCCGAGACATGTTTAACCTCAGAGACCATACGTGTGAGAAATACTGTACATAGGTTACTTTAAGTTTATAGAAACTTCATGCAGGTGCAGGCATGTATAGCCTATACAGTTTCATAATAATATTGAGATTATAGGTTGGCTAATAATAATGTTGTAATATATAGTATCATGCATGTATGTGTGTATGCATTCATATAGCCTATATTGATGTAATATGTGTGTGTGTGTATGTATGTCGCATATATGGAGGTATTATGTATGTGTGTATGTATGTATGTCGCCTATATGGAGGAAATATGTATGTGTGTAGGTATAATATGTGTGTGTGTGTATGTATGTCGCCTATATGGAGGTAATATGTAAGTGTGTATGTATCTATGTAGCCTATATGGAGGTAATATGTGTGTGTGTATGTACGTATGTATGTCGCCTATATGGAGGAAATATGTATGTGTGTAGGTATGTATGTCGCCTATATGGAGGTAATATGTATGTGTGTATATATGTATGTATGTATGTATGTATGTATGTAGCCTATATAGAGGTTGGATGTTTGATTTATTTTTTTGGTCTATTTGTTTCTTTATTTGTTTGATTCCTTTCCTAATTCAGGTAAGGTGGAGTCAGGTAAAATGGGCCAGATAAGTTTGGAGCATCATAGCCCTTTAACATTTTACAGCCAGTCACAATAACTGATCTTGCATTGTTGCTTCACCACTAGTTGACATGTAAAAAATAGTTTTGATTGGTCTGAGGTTGATAATATGGGCAGGGCATAGTGTTACATGAAGCATGTCAGAGAAATTGGAGGGTAAGTGAGCATGACATAACTAATAAGGATGATAAAGTAATTCTAAGTAAGCTAACAAGCAAAGCAAAATGACTATGAGCAATGTTTTGACATGCTCATTCAAATAAAAAGTTAAAACAAAAACAAATGTAGATTTTTGTGAAAAAAAAAGTAATTTTAGGTACTGGCCCATTTTAGCTTAACCATGTCAGTGAAATTGGGCCATATATACACACACTTTTAAACAGAAGTTACACAGAAATTGAGGTTGCAAAACAGGTCCATCGGTCTAGATATGTATGCAAGCAAAATCTTAACAATTTTTTTTTTTAAATTATGCATTGCAGACAGTGTTTGAAGGGAACGCAGGACAAAACCTAACAAGACTTGATTTGTTTAATTTTTTTATTGTATGAAATATATTTATTCTGTTGTTACTATCGCACACCAAAATGATTTCAGCTGAAATTACTATGTTTTTATTGTCTTTTTATATTGGCCCATTTTACTTGAACATTGTGTCGTAGCTCAAGAGGGAACCTGCTGACACTCTAACTCTTATAACTCCAAAACAATGATACTTTTTCACATTTCTTTAATACATAAATATTCAAGAGACCAATGCCAATGTAGGTAACACTTCATTTTACAGGTTGGCAAATTTCATGGTAATTAGGTGATAATTAGCAAGTAATCTATTTGAAATTTCTTTGGATTACTGCCAAATTACCCCAATATTTATCGAAAATTACTTTATTATAAACATTGTTTAATAATTATATGCTAAAATAGCATATAATGGTTAAAATAGGTCCCTTAGGCTTGAGAAGCGGCTGTGCTCTGCTCTTCATCAGAGGTGGACAACCAAAACTAATAGAAGACACTTCTGATCAGGAACAAATCTCACCATTGTGTGACTTATTGTCTACACAAATGTAACCTGGTAGCTAATGTTATGATTCAGAGAGGTTTTCTTTTAAAGAAATTTCAACTAAGTTATTTGCTAATTATTATCTATTTATCAGCAGACATGGAAATAAAGCATATCAATTAACTTTGTATTCTTTTCCCTGGAAATGTATTAAATAAAAGACCAGCTATTGGGAAATAGCGGAATACAGTTATTAAATAATGTTTATAATAAAGTAATTTTTGATAGATTTTGAGGTAAATATTGGGGTAATTTGGCAGTAATTCCAAAGAAATTTCAAATAGGTTTCTTGCTAATTATCACCTAATTATCATGAAATTTGACCTATAAAATTAAGTTTTACCTCCATTTATAAAAAATATAATTAGATCTCATGCATAGCTTATTTGATGGTCTTATAAACCATTTACCAAAAAGTATCCCATTTTACCCGACTCCACCCTATAGCTATGTCCATGACATTGTCAGGTGAACTGTTTTTGTTGCTTTACATTTTTTTTAATTTATTTATTTATTTGTACATATACTGTATAAAACTGCACAAAATCCAGCCAATGAAAAAAAAACAAGAAATGTGTCAGGAGAGGTCAAGAAGCCACCAAGGGCTTATATAAAGGACCTACCCCCAACCCCAGGAGGAACAAAAAAACTATAACAAAAAAGGAAGAATGACCTAAACTAACATAATTTTAAACAAAAGTTAAACAACAACAAGAAGTACACAAAATGTGCAGAAAAACCCTAACCAAACAGTGGAAAAACAAATCCAATAAAAACAATGAAATACATACAAAAAACAGTACATAAGAAAAGAAAATATATCTAAACATATCAAAAGATAATTAGACATCATGAATAAAACGTGATGATAATTTCCTTTTAAAATGTTCTAAGGATAACGAGCTCTTGATAACATGTATTTTGGTGTTCCATATTTGTACACCACGATAAATAAAAAATAAATAAAATCACAGTATAACATTTATAATGGGGGAATAGTTTATATATTGATAATATAATAATAGACGTGTTTTCCTCCTCACTGCACATTTCAACTTAATTTTACCGGGTTAATTAGCTTTAGTTCGTTTAATTGGTTACATTTGTGACGTATGAGTCTGTCTTCTTCTGTGGTTTTTGATATATCCTCCAAGCGGAGCAGTAATGTCCTGACATCACCTGGCGGCTCCCTCCGTGCGCAGATCAGCTGTAGCGGAGCAGCAAAGCGAGCAGAGCAGCAGCAGCAGCAGCAGTAGCGGTGTAGTGGTGGTGCTGCTGGTGGTGGTTGGTGGTGGTGTACGAGCCAGGGACGCGAATCTAAACCCACAGCAGACCCGATTCTTCTACGTGGACTACATGGCCGCGTCTCCGCGTGGATAAAGGTAGGCGTGCGCGCTGCTGCTTGCTTTTCTTTACTGTATCCTCTCACGTGCGTAAAAAAAAATCACATGTCATGATAAGAAAGCATGTTAGTGATCATAAACCTGATCAGGCTGCTACAGTAATGGTCGCACTGCTGCTGCTGCAGTCTACATGGTGTCGGGCTGAAACAGATGCTGCCTAAAGTTTATTTCACCATTCAGCATTAAAGCTCCTGCTGAAGAAACTGCAGGATGTTTTATAGGAAGGGATAAGTTAAAGTATAACAAGAGGCAATCATAATCAAATCATAAGCAAAGTCTGTAATAAGGCTGTTTGCATGCTCGGAAATACAGCATGAGTAGGTTTTAAAAAAAACAACATGTTTTTTTTCATTATTTGCTCCAGTATATTTGCATAAATTACTATAATTATGTAGGCTATAGGTAGTAATTAACCTATCTTGCAGTGTAATGTAAGTGTCAGTGTGGGATTTATAATTTTATATTATATATATATATATATATTTATAAAAGGAAATACTTTGTACAAGGCATATTAAGAATATATACAGGCATATTAAGAACATATACATTAAGACCATATACAGTATATAAAGTATAAGATCTATGATTGAGGTACTTTTTGTGTGAGAAGGTGCTTTATGAATTATCTATTTAAAAGTCTGATGACCTGGGGGGAAAAAAAGTATAACAAGAGGCAATTATAATCAAATCATAAGCAAAGTCTGTAATATGTAATGTTTGCATGCTCTGAAATACAGCATGAGTAGGTTTAAAAATCGTTTTTTGTTTTTTCATTATTTGCTCCAGTATATTTGCACAAATTACTATAATTATGTAGGCTATATGTAGTAATTAACTTACTCTTGCAGTGTAATATAAGTGTCAGTGTGGGATTTTTCTTTTGTCAAACCTTGTTGCAGCAATGAAGTCCAGTGAAACTTTATTTTAGATCAGCAGTAGTCATATAATTTATCTCATGGCTATTTAAAACAATGTAGATAAGCCTGTGCTCTGCCTTAAAAAGCTGATTTTTATCATCTTATGTAATCTTTCTGTCACTCCTGCTCATTAATCATTGTTATTGTCATGTCAAATATACCTGGAACCAGGCCACTAATTTACATGTTTGTCTGCGGTATACTGTTACAGTTGCCTGAGGCTGAGTGTTGAAACAGGTCTTCAGCAGCTCAGATAAAGTCATATCATATAACCACAGCCATGCAGGCGATGTTTTCTGGTGGTTTGTGATTGTAATTACAGACAAACTAGTCTGTCTTGACTACATCTAATCTGACATTCCATGTTTCATGTCCCAAAGGTTGCATTCCTCCTCTCTAAACTCCCTTCTACAGTAAAGAATACTTTCTAAATGTCACTAGAGCTAATGACAGTTACATGCACATTACATGATCCTACAAACTACAGCAGAGTAGTTCATTTTACTGATGATACGGCAACTCTAATGTCAAATACTGAACATGAAAGCAGCATTTTAACAATGAACCATTTCTAGTCCGGCTGCATAGAAATTCGCCTCACGTCGCCTTTGTCTTGGCCAAAAACTTGCACTCGAACACACCGCAAAGACTACAGCCCACGGCCAACTACCACGTACGTTCTGCGCCTTTGTGAGATGAAATAACTCCCTACCAGCAGGTGGCGGTAGTCTGTAGTCTTCATTCAAAAAGGGAAACCGAGGACTGTGGATATACAAGCCGTTGTTATGAAACGTACATGAAATAAAGCGACGTTTCACACCACTCTCGCCCACCAGCCTTCTGTGTTTTTCCACTTGACTTTACTCGTTGGCTTGCTTTCCTAACTTCCGTTTCTCTTCTCGTGCACTGATTCCTTTAAGCTGAACAGTCAATCAGAGTGATTTCTCTCACCGACGGGCTCCGCCGCCGATTCAACACGCTGAATCGGCCGAAAAAGCTCCAACGCGGGCAGGCTAGAGCCGACAGCGCGGAACACACTGCACAAACTAGACCTGCAGACGCTAAACCGACGGCCCCAAACATGTCTGACAGCCGACCGTCGGCTTGGTGTGTCAGGGACTTTTGAAGCAACATCAGGCCTCACTTAAACTTTGCTTTCCAAATAAATACATTAATATAAATTTTGTGAATTGTTATTTATTATTAAAAAAATAAATCATGCACCAGCAACTTGGTAAAAAAAAATCTTAACAATTATTACAATTTAAGTGTAAAACTTTTTAAATGTAGCCACCCCTTCAAACACCGGCTTTGCAGTGAGTAGCTGTAGAGCTTGTTAGCGTAGCACGCGTGAAATACCTCCAAACAGCTGACATGTCTGTTGGTAGCTCCCTCAACTATGCGCTCTACTGACGTGCTGCATGATGCATGACGTAGTACGCGCACATGTAATCAGACGTAAACATAGAATTGAAATGATCGGCTCCACTGTCATGATACCCGATCCAGCTATTTGAGTCAGTATCGGCCCAAATATCCGACGTCGGTGCATCCCTACTCTAAAAGCCTGATTGGTGCCTTTAACTGCAGATTTGCGATAGCTGACATTCATGGTTGTCTTCTGCAACTAAACACCCTCTGAAAGTCTATTAAAGAGAATCATCACTACAGTGTCATGTGAGTGCATGCTCTGTACATGGAGAGTGTGGATTGAGAGTTGGCTGGGTGGCCCGTCTCGCCTGCAGAGCACGCGCAGCCCTGTCAGAGAGGCCGAGGGCTGGAGGGGTCAGGGGGCTCTGAACGCTGACCATCTGGCCCTCGGGGGGCTGGTTTCCTCCCCGGCTGCCTTTGTTCCCGCGGAACAATTGGGAGTTAATCTGGGAGGAGATAAGTAGTAAGGCCCCCGTGACACACCACTCCTGCCCTCGGACAGGTTTCTCTCTTTAGCCTTGAAGGAGACATCATCTCCTTCCCATGTGGCTTTGTGAAGGCCTTGGGTTGTCGAGGCGTTTTTCTTTGTGCGATTGTGGCGTCATAATCTTTTATTTCTCAAAATGAGTTGTAAATTGGCTCTGGGAAGTTTGTAAACTCATAATATTGAAAATGTCAAACTTAAAAGGATATTTTTAGCAATTATAATCAACCAAAATGAGATATATCTAACTAAAAATGAAGCACTGTACAGTAGTTGTGGCTCATCCCTCAAAAAATAAAATAATTCATCTTTTTATGCTGTTTTGTCAACCTCTTATCTTGTTATGTTAATGCTTCCCTCTCTATTTTTGGCCTCATTCACAGTTGTTTTATCGTGCAGTAGACCTGCTGTGAGGCAAAGAGGTTTTAGAAAAAATGCAACATGTCATCTCTCACATGAAACGAGCTCGATCAAGCTGTGGATAGACGACTATTTCACATCCATTTGTACATAAGGCAATTGTCGCCAGGGTAACAGATTGATTTATGTCCCCTCATTATTCCCTCACTATCATTTGGAGCACATCAGGACTCCTCTTTTGCTGTTTATGCCTTGTGTTTTGCTCAGTTGTCCCTCAGCGTTTCTGTTTATTTTCTGTTTAAGCCAACATTTTTCATTCACGCTAATTATTTCTCTCTGTTATGACAAACTAGCGTGTGAAAGATCACTCGGATTTGTGTTCGGTGTCATGACAAAAAGGCGTACATAACAATTGATTACCGATCCAGTCAGTAACAAAGAGGTTTCAGTTTCCGATGCAGCTCCAGAAACATTATCATTTTAAATATTGATCAGTGAGGGAAAATCTTTGACATGAAACACCCTGGCGTTTATCATTCGCAGTACCAGTTTAGATCACAAAAACACCACTGGGACCAGTCGCAGCAATGGAGGCAGATGCTTCTCTTGATCCTTTCAGAGGTTCTTCTGAGTGATTGTGAGCTTCTCTGATCCCGAGTACAGATGGTACAAGGGACTAAATCCCAACCAGAGGGATCAGTGCTATTGTTTCACACTTTTTTGAGCGCGATGCGACAGGACCCAGAAGACAGGTGGTCTTCAAAATAGCCGTCATTCATCCAAACTGCTGAGACAGAGGCCAGATATCAAATTGTCCCTTTTTGCCTCAATATGTTGTCATGGAGAGATGATTGTGTTATTAAAACACTTTATGATCTGAAAGTAGATAATCAAATATAGGACTGCCCCCTCTTGGTAAACACAAGATTTAAAATGGTGCTTTTGTGTGATTCTTTTTGGAGAAACTCAGTTTTACAGATCTGTTGATCCAATCAATTAATCAATTAGTCGATTAAGAATTTATTTGGTTGAGGACAGCCCTAATTAAATGCTATAATATCAATAATGTTGACTAATCGATTAGTTGATTTAATCTATACAACTGTTTCTTCACAAAGAATCACACAAAAGCGCCACTTTAAATCATATGTTTACCAGAGATGTGCTCATAAGTATCTTGGAAATAAATGATTCCGCATGAAAAAGCATAAAAATGACTAATCGACTAAAGAAATCTTAGTCGACTAAGACAATAACGACCAATTAGTCGAGAAATCAACTAAGAGGGGGCAGCAAGTTACAAGTAAAAATCCCGTATACAAAATCTTACTAGTTAAGTAGAAGTGCATGCAAGTGTTATAAGCCAAATGTGTTATTATCAAAGTAAAAGTATTCATTATGTAAAAACTCCCCCTATTATATGTCATATTATTTTATTATTATTATGGTTTCATTAGTGTCTAAGAGCATTTTAATGTTGTAGCTGTTGGAGGTGCTGCTTCATGTAGTGTTGTTTATGTAGCATCTAATGTAAGTCAGAATCAATCGGGCTGCTCAGGATCTGAATTGAATAGATAGAATTAGCTAATAATTTCCACAGCGAGGTCATTGTACATCAGATATCGGCTGAACTGTTTAGTGGCCGATTACAAGAGACGCCAGAATTAAAAGAAGATCTTCGTGCTGATCTGCAGAGCCAGATGTGTTCCGCATGGATGCCAGTAAACTCTTAACCTGTCCTTTTTTATTGAGGGTCAAGAATGCCAGGAACACCGTGTCCACTGGTAATGTCAGTGTTGTGTAAGTAAAAGAGAGAGACAAATATTCACATACTGTAATGGTGGTGTCAGGGTTGTTGTCTTTCTGTCTGTAGCAGGGAGTCAGATGTCAAAGTTATATTACTCAAAAGCAGTATTTGAAAAGTTTGTGTGTGTATCTTGAACCTCTCATTCAACCAAAATCAGAATATTATAGATATATGTCATGTTTTGCTTCTCTCTATCTTGTCCATTTTGTTTCCGTGGAGCACAAATGCATCAAAGTATCTTAGAAAGGGGTCATCTTCTCCTGCCTTGGCCTTTTAGAGTGATCTCTCTCTTCAAAAAAATGCAGCATGAAAGAGGAGGGAGGGAAAGCACAGATAAGGTCTGCAGAGGAGCTCGGGCAGGCTGAGGAAGGGAAGATATGGGAGAAGAGGTTAAAGCAGATGTGGGGGTGATGAAGAGCGAAGCAAGGCAGCTGGATGCAGACAGCAAGTGAGATACAGAGTTTTTTTTTATTCCACCGTCACACTTATTTCTGGATGGTTTAGTGGAAGGACAAACAGTAAAGGGTGGAGTGTGCACAGAGTGGAGGACAGTCTGACACAAACTGTGTACTGTATGGAGGTGCATGACACAAGTCGACAATTGGATCATTAAAGCCAATCTCACAAAGGCCCGTGCCCCTCCCCCGGCTGAAAGGAGATGTCAAAGGTCTGCGACCTCTTCCATTTATGTGCATTGATCCCTCTGGTGGGGGTGGGGCTTCCTCCTCAAAGCCCTCCACCATCAGCTGTTACATCTTAGTTTCACCTGCAGGAAGCAGAACAATTGTTTTTATTTTATTTTATTTATTTTTATTTTATTTTTTATTTCCGTCAATTGTTTTTTCTTTTTATTCCATTTACTTTATTTTTGTTTTTGTTTTTTAAAACTAGCTGTGTAGCTGTGCTCATATACTGCATATTAACCATTGAGTGTCACTCATTTTTTTTTTAAGTTTTTTGGTTCGAGCTTCCCAAATGTAAATGTCAAATGTATCTTCAGTCTGTCAGTCTTCTATAGCGAAGTTAATATTTTGAGGTTTTGACTTTTGGTTGGACAAAACAAGCATTTTAAATAGGTCATCTTGGGTCATGGGAAATTGTGATGCACATTTCTTTAAACTATTTTCTGATATTTTATAGACTAAATGATTTGTTGAAGAATATGATAAAATAAGTCAGTTGCAGCCCTGTTGTTCCACAATCCAGTGCACAAAAAAATATAAAAATATTAAGCATTTTGCCTCCTCTTTGTTGTCTTACTGGCTATGGTGTTTTCAAATTCACAGTTAGTTTGTAGTATTGAACTGAGAACCAGCTTATGATTTTGTGGATTTGAGTAACACAATTGTAGTGTACATTTCAATGAAGCATAGTGAAAAAGTAAAGCACATTTTAATTCATTTTATTTTACCTAGAGTGAATTCCGAAAGCTACCACACATTTAACCCCAAAACTCATTGATCCTTGCTCTTGTTGTATTATCTCAGACATTGCATACGTTCAGCTCAGTGGAGGCATATTACTGTAACACGCTGTCTGAAGATTCATTAACTACTTAGTTTAACTGAATGGCTGACCATGAATTTGTCCTGTTGGGTGTGAGTCACGCCTCTGTGTTTACGGCCTACTCAGAGGAATGAAGAGGAAAGGGATGAAATTCCTCTGAGCTGAAAAAGAAAAAATGCCTCTCAGGCTTTAAGAATGTGGCTTTCAGTGATGGATGAAAGGAACTCAGAGTCAGGAAGGTGGGACAAGCAATATGTAGGAGTATAGCCAAAAACACTGGCCTGAACATCCTGCTCTTTGTTGCAGGGGAGGCTGTGTGTGTGTGTGTGTGCGTGTGTGTGTGTACATTAATGCATGAGTGGAACACGACCCCGGTAGATGGCACTTCCTGTTGTCCTGTTAGTTATCTCTGACTCTGACATGCATGGCAGGTTCTTATCTGTCACCGCTGGATCTCCTGGTTTGACCAAATGACTCGCTGAACCCATTCCCTAGTTTCTTTACACCCTCATTTCGCTCTAACATTAATTATACTTAATCCTATTCACGCCAAACTCTTTTCATGGCACTGTTACAAAGTATTTTGTAGAGCCATCTAAATACAAAGCTAAACCTCCATTGCACTCAATTCCTCCAGATCAAAGTTGAAATAGCTCCCTGACAGAAATGAATGGACCTTATGTGGACGTGCCCCGAAGTCATTCGGCGGGAAGCGCGTCCAGAGCAAAGTCAAAGGGTCGCCGGTTTGTGTGTGTGTGGGTGATATGGGCATATCAAGGTGAAGGAGGAATTATCAGTCTTTTGTTCCTGAGTTGAACTCTTTCATTTGGCAGGCGTAATAAAAAAAAGGCTAATAACAGCCATCGTATCTTGAATCTTATCACAGTCGGATTGTGGGATGAAGTGCTTATCTCGTGTCTACAGTGCTCCTCCTTTTTCTTTTTTTTTTTTCTTTTTTTAGATCAATCTCTTGGATTTTTATGGGCTCCATTACATCAGTGTAAGCTCATGAAGAGCAAAGTGTGCACGTTGCTCCGTGGAGAGCTCTTTGTAATAATATATCCCCATTCTTTGCCTTTGAAACCTGGAAAGCATCCAGCTGAGAATCCCCTCTCGCACAGTGCTGTTGTGGAACAGTGTGTTCTCACAGGGTGTACCGCCACCCCCCCCCCCCCCACCACCCTCCACCCTCGCCCCCCCACCACTTCTCCTCCCGTGCACGGATGCCAACCCCAGTGGAACACAGTACCTGCGGCCGTAAATTACTGCTCTTGTAGATATCATGTTCTTTTTATAGGGCACAGTGTGTGCTTTGCCGCAGATTGTAGTGTAATAGACTGATATAAAGTTAACGGTTAAATTTCATTGTTTTGCCCTCTGCTACAAGTTTCAAAGATTTGTTTACGACGTTTCAATAATTCATCACAGTGTTGGATTTTTATTTATTGATTAACGTGGCAGTTTGGCACATCGGTAATCATCCCCTGCATTTATTATAATACTTTCACTGTGCTTTGAATCCGTGCCAGCTGCAGAAAAGCCTCTGTTTTTACATTCCACAACTAATATGAGTGAGACGACTTGCGGTATACTCATATAGGACACGGGGAAATCTGTAAAAAAATAAATATTAAAATATTTACCCCATGTATGATGTATAATGGGCAAATTGTGCACGCGGCGGTGCAGTGGTTAGCACTGTCGCGTCACAGCAAGAGGGTCGCAGGCTCGAATCCGGCTTTGGACTCTTCTGTTTTGGAGTTTGCATGTTCTCCGCGTGTTAGCGTGGGTTTTCTCCGGGTTCTCCGTTCTCCTCCCACAGTCCAAAGACATGCAGGTTAGGTTAATCGTTAACTCTAAATTTCCCGTAGGTCTGAATGTGAGCGTGACACCTGTCCAGGGCTCCAGCCCCCCCCCCACAGCCCAGATGGGATAAGCGGTTACGGATAATGAATGAAAGAATGTATAATACCCTACCTATCTTTCTGGCTTTGTTTGAGCTGCTTTAATCTGTTTTTATGAGCAAAAGCCTAATGTTAGCCTCAGTAAATTTTAGACTTGTCACATAAATTAGTTCGCAGTCGTTTATTGTCATTTCAGTCGTACAAAATTATACTTTTGACCGTAGACTGTATATAACAAGTGTCACCGTGATATCACCCATTGGTTTGTGGACTGCCGGTTTGAAGCCTCGAATTCGGCCTTTTGCCCATCGCCATCTTTTTTGCAACCAGAAGTGATACAAGAGGGTCATGAACCGAAAATACACTGTGAAAGGGTTAAAGTTATAAGATGAAAATATGGACAACTCCCGGACCGGACAATGCAGAGGTAGCGACCTGTCAGTCACAAGGTAGCCACGCCCTAAAGCATCCCCCTGCTTTATGGTCTATTTGACTCTAAATGGGACCATAATTTACTAAATGAACATCATGCTGTATAGAAGAAGACTTGAAACCAGCAATTGAGACCATAAACTCATGTTTACAATGTTTACTGAGGTAATAAATCAAGTGAGAAGTAGGCTCATTTTCTCATAGACTTCTATACAATCAGACTTCTTTTTGCAACCAGAGTCGCCCCCTGCTGGCTGTTAGAAAGAATGCAAGTTTAAGGCACTTCAGCATTGGCTTCACTTTTCAGACCCAGAGGTAGCCCACTGGTTTTTACCGGTGATTAATTCTGATAAATGTAAGATTTTATTGCAGTTTTATCTGATACACATGGTTAATTGTCATTCTTAAAAAGGTTACAAAACTATGAAACATCCTGCGATGTTGTGTATCATTGTTGTGAAGGAGCAGGACGTGTGCTAGCAACAGCTGGAAACACTCCGGCTTGTAGCCAGATTTCCCACATCAGCACAGCAGAGCAGCATCATTGCTTTTGCCCAAATAATATTGTCCCAAAAATCACCCTGCTGATACACACACACACACACACACACACACACACACACACACACACCATGCCAAACAGGACATTCACTCTCACTCTCCCTCCCTCCTCATATTGAAACATAAGGTCAGCGTGTGTTGATGCTGCCAGGGTTTGTGGGGGAGAGGGCTGTGTTTCCATAGGCTGTCACAGTGTGTCCAAGGCTACGGTGACCAAGACCCAGACCTCTGCTGTGAGGACTCAACGTTCCTCTGTGGCAGGGGAGGTCATTCTCTCTCTCTTTTCATTCCCTCTGTGTGCACATTTGCATCTCGAGCCAAAGCAGAAAAAAAACAGGCATAGAAAAGTATTGAAAATTAAGAATTCTGCATTGATTTTCTCTGTAGATCTGTGTATTGACTTACTGGTAAAATCAATAGCATTAAAGCACGCATTAGCATTTTTCATCAAACTAATTCAGTGAAACCAGTTGTGTGCCTAGCTAGACATTGTTACATGTCAATTTAAGCCTCGGCTAAGAAGAACACAGAGGGCTGTGTGTGTGAGAGAGAGAGAGACTTGGACATATGAAGCTTATGTAACAGTCTTGTATTTGTATTCAGCCAGTCCTTTTCACAAGACAGGTGGCAAAATACAGGAAACCCATGAGTAAATGAGTCTGGAAACATAAGAAATGCAGATCCCATACAGTTAAAGGTTCCCTATACGATATCCACAGCATTAATATAGCATCAAACAACTATTTTCTATGTAAAACTATAGAGGAGTAATGTCTACCTGAGCAGAGAATGAAGTCACTTTGTGTGCATGTTTGTGCATGTGAGCTTGCCCCACTGGCTAGCTTACGGCCGCCGCTCTGCACTGCGCTCATACGGTGTTTACAGCTGATAATGCCATCATAGCACTCCCCCCCCCCCCAGGTAAACACTGTTAGCTCTGTCAGCACTGTTGCCGTTGTTTGCACTGTTAGTGCGAGCTACCGTCGCCATGTTGAGAACCATGTGGAGGCAATATAAATGCTCTGAATCTCGAATTTACCACCTTTAATGGGTGATTAATAAGAAAATGCTGTGAATCATATGCTATGGCCTTTGTAATCACCTGATCTAAGCCCAGTTGAATAACTGTTAAGCTTTATACTTGCGCGAGACACCGTGGCGCGGGCCTCCGTAGATGGTGCGAGCATGTATGCACAGAGGCGTTTACGCTCAAGGCATCGTTCGCTGCAATATGCTCCGAAACGCTAGGGAGGGGGGGTACAAACAAAATATTCTGTGGATAAGCAAGAAGTCAATGAGTGTTACCGGAAAGGAAAGTAGGCTGCCTGGCAACAGTAGTAAACACTAAACACTGACTTACCGCCACTGCATTTGCGTACTGTAATTATTACTGTCGCTTCCCCACTCTTTCCATGAGACCTTTTTTTTTTTAGCTTTTACAAAACAATCTCTCATATTCTTTCACAGCCTGCAGCAAAAAGCCTTTTCTTTCCCCAGTGTGTTGCCTATTTCTTTCTTAATGTCATGTGACTGTCCCTGTGGTCTCTCAATGAACAGTTGTAGAGATGTCTCGGCCAGTCTTCCCTCATAGGCGTCCATGTTGAAATGAAAAATGCAGCGTGCGCAGTAGGCGCGTAGTTACAAAAATTCAGAGGTGCATCACGCAAAAGCCACGATGACGTAACTTTCTGGTGTGCGTAACCTCGCGCCGGCTTCACTACGACAGCCATAAATCAGGCTTTAGGCAGCGCTCTCCACCATCATCATTAAAACGCCCAATGAGGGAGTATCTTTTGGGAGAATGGCATTCATCCCCACAGTATAGATAGACAGAGACTGTGTCTGACACCTTAATCAGACACTTTGTCAGTTCTTCCTTTAATTTGACACCCATCCGAATGTTATGTTTTGTCCTTCAGATCTCCGGAAGCTCAGCTTCATGCTTCGATAAGAAAAAAGCACATATTCACGTGCAAAGAGTCTCTCTCTGTCTTTGTCCCCTGTGATAAGAGCAGCAGGGCCAAGATAGGAATGCTTAAACTGCTTATGCAATTTTTGTCCTCATTCTGTGGACTTAACAATACAAAATGCAACCTGCAGTCGCCGTAGGTACAAACCGCTGCCCTCTCTAACAGAGCCAGCTGTTTCCGCATGCTAAGCTAAGGTAATCGGCTCCTGGCTGTAGCCTTATCTTGAGGGGACATGAGAGTGATATTGATCTTCTCGTCTACTCATTTATGCTGCAGCATAACACACTGTGGTGCATTAATCGAAGGGTGAGAACCAGAAGGGCATAAGTGACATTTGACCAACTTGGAGGGCCAAAAGAAAAAATGACCACACTTTGTGACTTTGTTTATTAAATCCAATCTTTAATATTAAAACTTCATAAACATGTGGATGACAATATACTTAATGAATTGAAATTTATAAAAAAAAAAGATTTTTATTTTTTTTTAAGTGCACTTAGGCCCAAAATAATTCAGTGTATTCAATGGTAGGTCTTTTGGTTTTTGATTCATATCTCTGGATTGGTTTAGACTTCTCATGTGCCCTTTTGGCTATAGAAAGAGCTCATCAGGAGCTTTTATTTGATATATATAACTAATTTTCACATAAAATGTCACTTACACCCCTCTGGTTCTCACCCATAATTTCATTGGAATATTTTGGATAACATTTTGGACTGTTGTGGCATTAATTTATCATTACTCCAACAGTTATTATTTCACTTGCAGCAGTATTTACTGTTGTAAATGTAAGAGTAATGGGTGTAATGGCAGAGCTGGGAGTCTGATGTTAAGCTGAAAGAGTGAAGTTGTGTGTCTTTACTGAAGCCTAAGAGTTACTCACAGCCCAGAGTAATTGGAAAAAGCTACAAATACGGTTGGAAAAATATGTGGCTTGGACAAACTTGCTCTGTGCTTAGGTATGAAAGATAATTCTTTTAAACAAAAATTACCCATGGTTTAGTGCTAAGTAGGAACATTGTGAAACATTTTCAAATGGCCCATTTATCCATTAACTTCAGCATCCTGGCTGTTTTAAGGAACATGGCTGAAAAGAAGGAAGGAACACATTTGAAGTCCTAACATTGTTCTTTTCTTTTTATTCAGATTCTCTATCACTTGGCACCTGAGTGCTGTATTAACCGTTTCTAATATTTCTACCTGGTATAAGGAGCCCTGTCTTAACTGTCACATCTGCCAGTTGGTAAAGTATCTCATCTCTCAGAGGGATCAGTGCAGGATGAAGTGCAACAAGGCCTGAATAGGTTTACTGTCACTTTTTCACATCAGCACGGTTTGTGTGTGGGGTCAAGCCCTCAACAAAGGACAGCTCTGCTTCCATTGTCCCATTAAGACAAAAAAAAAGAGTCCTGCTGATGCCATGGCTCTTGCTGCAGTAAGGAGGACTGATGGGATTTAAGTGTGGGTCCTGTCACCGAGGGCAACCTGGTGCTTATTAATCCGGAGGGTGGGGGGTGATGGAGGGGATGTGGTATAAGAGTGAGGGGGGGTGACGGGGGTGGGGTGCTGCTGATGCAGCGATGCCGCCTGGGGTCAGGAAGAGGGACATGATGGATCCAGCTGATCGCCCGGTAAGGAAGTTTAGAGGGAAAGGAGAGGAGGCGCCTTCGTCGGGACACTGAGAAGCCTCTTTGTCACGGTGTCACTGAAATGGATTCAAGGTGGCCGAGACTTTTTTTCAGGAAGGAAAAGAAAGGAGAGGTCCTATTGTGGAAGTTGGGTCTCTCTCTGGACGCCTGATAAACACAACAGACCTCTTTCTTATGTCCCCTCCATGAGTGCTCAGTGCTGATGCTTGGCTAAATTGAGTTAGTGTGTCAGTTGTGTGAACTTTTCAGGGAAGAACTTTGTCTCAGCTTTGAGTGGATCGCCTGTCTTTTGTATCAGTGCCTTTTATTTATATTCCTTTATTTAGAAAAAGTTTCCAAAATGTTTAGTGGCAATAGACACAGACAATTGACGTCTTTATCTTTGACGTGGCTTTGGGTAGGGCAGGGTAGGGCTGCAACTAATAGCTGTTTTCATTATCAATTAATGTGCTAATTATTTCTCAGTTAATTCATTAATCACCTATAAAATGTCAGATGATAGTGAAAAATGCCCATTTGAGTTTCCTGAAGCTTACAATCACATGAGACAAAGAAAAGCAAATTCTTATATCTAAGAAGCTGAAACCAGCTGTTGTAGTCTTGTAAAAAGGTATAAAATAATTAATTAATTTTCTGTATCAGTTAATCGATTAATCGACTAATTGTTTCAGCTCTAGAGCAGGGTACTTTTGGAGAACCGATCAAAATGTGTAGAGCTGCAACAATTAATTGATAAGTCGTCAACTATTAAATTAATCACCAACTAATTTGATAATCGATTAGTCCGTTTGAGTAATTTTTTTTATTAAAAAAAAGAAATAATTCTCTTATTCTAGCTTCTTAAATGTGAATGTTTTCTGGTTTCTTTACTCCTCTATGACAGTAAACTGAATATCTTTGATTTGTGGACAAAACAAGACATTTGAGGACGTCATCTTGGGCTTTGGAAAACAATGATCGACATTTTTCACAATTTTCTGACATTTTATAACCAAACAACTAATCGATTAATCGAGAAAATAATCAACAGATTAATCGACAATAATTGTTAGTTGCAGCCCTACAAATGTGTTTGTAGCATCGAGTATGAAAAGGGGTCCAGTACGAAAGCTGTCATATTCATTGTCTTATTCAGTATTTTTGTTAATAAGATATATTTACTACCAGGAAAATATTCAGCAATGACATAACCATAAAATAAAGTGAAGATCATAAATTGAGTTGAGATTATTTTGACACACATATGTTTTTGGTATTGCTACCAAAACTGAGGTTAAACAATACAAAACCATCCTAATGTATTTGGTTTTTTGCAGAGCCGGCCCTAGACATAGGCGGCATAGGCGAATGCTAAGGGTGCCCAAAATGAGGGAGGAAAAAAAAAATATATATATATATATATATATATATATACCTTTTACTATTTTTTACTAATACTATTTTAATGGTGCTATTTCAAAATATTACAAAAAAAGCCCACACCAACATAACTATGTAACCTATCAAATAGGCCCTATTTTTTTTCTTCTTTTAAGTGTAATCTGCTTAATCTCAAAGACATAAAGCTATTCAGTTTCTGTTTGAATATATTGAACTCAATGGTTGGTGGTGGAACTGGCCACCAGCTAAAATCTTGCCTATAGGGCACCAAATTGGTCAGGCTCTAGGTTTTTGAAAGGTTAACTGACACGGTGATCATCTCTGAAATCCCCCGTTATTATTATCACGTCACCTCCGTCTGCCTGACGCGTGACGTGGAGTGCAGATCAGGCCAGCCCTGGAAACAGAACCTGACCCCTTTGCTAGATCTGTCATCTGATAAGAGCCCGTGTTTTGATAGTGTTGGCCCTCTCAACGTGATCCATGGCTCTCCTTTTACACCCCATAACAAACAGGGCTGTCTAAACAACAGTTTATGGCCAGGACAAGGCCTGGTCAACCAGCATCAAAGATCTGCTCTGGGATGAGCCATTAGGTGTGGACCAGATGTTAGAAGAAGATGTGGCGATATGGTGGAGGATCAGAATAAGATACAGGCTATAATTAAGGAACTGGTGAATAAGTGAATTCATGTACAATAAGATTAATTTGACCTTCTTTTGTAAAGAAATAGAAGGTTTGGGATTATTTAAAGCTAAAATCTAGCAGCTGCTCATGTTTTTAACTTGTTTTTCTCCTTCCCCTCCTCTTGCCCTTTACCATTGACCGGTGTTTGACCACTGCTGCTGACAGCTTTACAGTATGAAATAGAACTCATTGTTGTCTTATTCAATATGGCTTCGCTGAATAAGTCCATAAATGCATTAGGGTCCAGTGTCTCTCCCTGTTGTTCGGACTATAGGTGAACTGACGTTCAACCCGGCAGCGCTGTAAAATGCAGATTGGGTTCACTGACAGGCCTTCCTTTTTATTACACAGTCATGAACAGCGTTGTAAACTGTCACTCGTCCTTCACTTATTCTATTGGCCATGAGAACTGACCTCTGCTTACTGGTCACATTAGCAAAGGACTGACATTTTTGGCAAAACATGGTGGAATTTGAGCTTTTTACCTTTTCTTATGAGGATGAAATTGGAAGAAAATTAGATATGTGATCAGTTTCTAATCAAAATAATCACAGCTAGCGATATATTGTATTAACTTGTTCATTTCTAGAACATGTTTATTTAGAATCACCACAATAACACAAAACATTTAACTAGCCATTGTCCAGTTGCATTGTTTTGGTCAGCTGTGTGAAAAACTTAAGTGAAGGCATCATTTTGTGTTGAGCTGAAACAATTAGTTGATTAGTCGATCGACGAAAATCTGTAACTATTTCACTAATTGATTCATTAGTTCAAGCAAAAAGGCCAAAAATTCTCTGGTTCCAGCTTCTGTAATGTGAATATTTGCTGCTTTTCTTTGTCATATATTTTAGTAAACTAGTTAGGGCTGCGACTAACGACAATTTTCATTGTCGATTAATCTGTTGATTTTTTTCTCGATTAATTGATTAGTTGTTTAGTCTATAAAATGTCAGAAAATGGTGAAAAGTGTTGATCAGTGTGCCCCAAAGCCCAAAATGAAGTCCTCAAATGTCTTGGTTTGTCCAAAACTCAAAGAAATTCAATTTACTGTCACAGAGGAGTAAAGAAACCAGAAAATATTCACATTTAAGACGCTGGAATCAGAACATTTTGACTTTTTTTTCTTCAAAAATGACTTAGAAGCGATTAATCGATTATCAAAATATTTGGTGATTAATTTAATAGTTAACTAACTAACTAGAATAACTAATCGATTAATCGTTGCAGCTCTAAACTGAATTAGATTTTGGACAGCTGGTTAGACACAAAAAAAAAGCTATTTGAATACACTTCCTTGGGTGCAGGATAATTATAGTGGGCAATGTTCACTATTTTGTGGAATTTTAAAGACAAAATATTAACTAATTTATCAAGAAAATAATCCATAATGAAAATTATTATTAGTTGCAGCCCTATTCTTGAGTATAAAAAGAAGTTTTCTGGTTGTCTGAAACACCCAAAACTTTGACTACATTGCAATTAACATGATCACCACTTATTTAATAAAACAAGAAACCTTTTTTTTTTATCAAGTAATATTGCTGTAATATTAGTTATAATTTTACTGTAAACCGTCTAAAGTGTTATCCATAAGTTGGTTACTTAGGCTTGTTTTCCATTTGTGCTGCGTCAGCTATCTGTTTGCTTGGACCCGTGCCATTAAACGATGCCGGCCTTTGTCCGCGGCTCACATTTAGTTTAAGGTTAAATGCCTTGCCCTTAAACTCATCCGCTGCGGGCCAGAGTGTGTGGCAAGGTCACCACTCCAATCAACCTGGTGTTAACACAAAGGCCTCTTGTCCCCTAATGAATTAGCGCTACTGTTCCTCAGCGAGCCACCACACCGACCGCCCTCCAGCCCCTCGCAGGCCTCCACCGGCCCTGCTGCCCTTTCACACGCACCCCCCAAGCCCCTAATTTTGAAATGAGTTTTATAACTGGACAGTAAACTTCCAGTGGCTTAATGATGATGACTTCTTCATCTGCCCAAATGCTCCTTTTGTCCGCCTCTCCTTTGCAGGGCCCTGTACCCAGCCCCCGTTCCCTCTGGTCACACCAGGCCTTAAACCCTGGTTCACCCCACTTTATAGTTCCACAGATAATCCCCTAGAACACACACACACACACACACACACACACACACGCACACACACACATGCACCCTCAGGCTATTATCTCCACTGAGCCCTGCTCTGTCTCCCTCTCTTTCTCTCTGTTGCTTCAGCAATGGCATTCAGCTAGGAATGTTTGCCCTTTGTTTGTGTGGCCCACTGGAAAGCCATGAATGACCTTAGCTCATCTGCTATCCTCACTAGCGCCGATTTGCACTTCAGGGCCCAGCAGGTAGTCCCGAGGCGCGGGTGGAGGGGGGGTTTTGGAGAAGGTTGTGTGGGGCTTTTATAAGGAAATTAAAGCCACCCGGATAGTAAACAGCGGTGCGAGTCCTCACACCTTTGGCGTCAGGTTGCCCACGTGAAGCAGGTAGAAAAGGGTTATTCTGTCGCGGGAATTTTCACATGGTGGAGGTTTTGTTTTCTTTTTTTGTTTTTCTGACAGATGAGCTGCAGGATTGTTTTCTTATTATAAGAGTCAGACGTGCTAGTTGGCACCTCGGTTGCTGTACTTCCTCCACCACCTGATCTCTCATGTCTCGATTTGTCGGTTCATCCTCATGCTCATCAGAGCCTCAACCGTGCCGTGTTACGTAACCAGTTGAAGCCATCCTAATGTGCTGTAGGTTAGGCAGCTATTTGCTGAGTCAGCTAACACAAAAGCTGCGGCGCTCCTCTGGGAATCCCAAGAGAGGAAGAACCCCTCTCCTAGAAACCCCCCACACGGCTGATCATGTGACTCGTCTTTCCTCAGGTGGCGGTGGCAGGGATACTTCCCCTTTGTCAGAGACTTTAGCAGGAGCTCAATGCAGCGGTGAAGGATGGGCTTGGGGGGCGGGCGAGCATTCAATCCACACTCTTTTGTTTTGTTTTTTTTTGCACAGTGTCTTTTGAGGCCAAAGAAAATGCCGGGTTTACTCATTATCTCCGTTCTAAATGGGCTATTTAAGACAGGCCGCGTCAAAGTCAGGGGCTCGGACATAAATCACACTGACAGCTCTTTTCCCCCAGCTGAACTTGTGGCTACGCTTAAGACATTTCACTTATGTAACACCTGATAAGTTAATTCACAATATGTCTATCACTTAAATATGTCAAATATAATCCGAAAGCACTGCTCGAGACTCACCGATGGGCTCCCATGTGTGGTCTAATTTCAGCAACAGCCGGACAAATTTCACAGTCAAACTCAAGCCCAATGTTTAGACAAATGTGGCTGATTGAGAGAAACGAGTGCATGAAGGACTAATGGAGGCCCTGATTGGCTCGCTTGGTGGTTTACAGCCGCCGTCGCACTGACGGTGCCCCAATATAACCATTGGAGAGGAGGTGAGAAGAGCTGCACACGACTTGATTAAAACAACTGTTGACTGTGTGTCCGTGGTAATGAACTGGAACAGCAGTCACACGGCTCAGCGAAGCAAGAAACCTAAAGGGAGATGTTGATAATGTGACAGTTTTTAAGCAGGGTTTATTGTAATCATTAATTGCTATTATTATTTTACATTTTAAGAAGGTATTTTCTGTTAAAGTTCACACAAAAACCCAACGATACATCCGCATTTTCTTCCTCTCATCTCAATAAAAGCAATTTCAACTCTTCATGAATCTAATCGATTCATTTGTGGCAAAATATTGGTATTAAAGACCTAAAAATTAGGGCCGTCCTCGACCAAAAAATAACCTTAGACGACTAACACTCATACGATTTTGTCGACTAATCGATTAGTTGATTTAATCGACAGATTAAAAAACTGAAAACTGAGTTTCTCCACACAGACTCACACAAAAGCACCACTTTAAATCTTGTGTTTACCAGAGATGTGCTCATAAGTTTCTTGAAAAAGCATAAAAAACAAATAATCTACTAAATAAATCTTAGTCGACTAAGACCAAAACGACCGATTAGTTGACTAATTGACTAAGTGGGGGCAGCCCTACTAAAGATGCTGTGTCATGGTAAATGGTGAGTGCTTCTTCCCTGCCATCAAGTAGATGTGAGTTCACTCAAACCTACTATTTACCCGACAAATTCTTGCTGACTTTACTTGGCATCAATTAGTCGGCAGGAAAACAGACACAGGAGTCTTTTTAGGGCGAATACTACTGTAACTTTACATGCGTGAGGCAGCCACAGTAAATGATTACGTTAAGTGTGTTACAGAATTTCAGCCACCTTGAATAGAAAAAGATTGAAGATTCAAAATGTAATAGTTGATATTAGATTGTAGGGCTGCAATTTATGATTCTTTTCTTGATTAATCGATTAGTTGTTTGGTCTATAAAATGTCAGAAAATGGTGAATAATGTGTCTCAGTGTTTCCCAAAGCCCAAGATGACGTCCTCAAATTTCTCGTTTTTGTCCACAATTCAAAGATATCCAGTTTACTGTCATAGAGGAGTAAAGAAACCAGAAAATATTCACATTCAAGAAGCTGGAATCAGAGAATTTTTAACTTTATCTATCACTTATTTTTTATTTCAACCATTATTGTAACACCAAGAAATCACAGACAGAACAACAGGTTGCCGATTACATTTTGAACATTTCAATCATTTCACCCAGTAAACCCTCAACCCCCATCCCTCTCCCACTAACCCCTCAGTCCACGCCTCTCCCTTCCACCAACCAACAGGATAGTGATATCCACACAGACAGACCATCCTTATTTAGATGGAAGATCTTTTCAGTTAGATATCAAGTTTGTCCACATTATAATTGTGTTGTGCATCATTGACTCTTGCTGATGATAGTTCCAGATAAGAAATGTCCAAAAAGCTCCAAAGCCAGTGAATACTTGAAATATCAGGAGGAGGTTTCCAACGCTGGACCACAATCTTTGCGCATTTTCTCTGTAAGGGAAAGGCGGGAATCAGAATTTGGACTTCTTTTCTTTAAAAATTACTCAAACCGATTAATCGATTATCAAAAAAGTTGCCGATGTATTTAATAGTTGACAACTAATCGATTAATCGTTGTTGCTCTATGAGATTGTAAATCCTTAATGTCTAAATCAATAAGGACTCAAGGGAAGATTGATTTAGTCTCATATTTTGAAGTATAGTTTAACATTCCGCTCTGATGTTGTATGTAGACGTGCATGTTTTAGCATTGATGTGACACATAACTAACTTCACTCTGGAGCCCTTCCTGGAAATGAGCACCCCTCTCCATTTAGCGATATCATGATAAGGTGCTATAGCCCTGATCACTATAGGCTCTAATGAATCCCTAACATCTGCCAGCGCCTGTTGATTTGTGGTGCATCTCCGTTTATTTATTTTGACCAGATGAGCCACTGGTATTTATAGCGGGAGTAAAAATCCCAGTGTGGGGTCAATCCCGGGCATGGCTACCAAGACAAAATGCTCAAGCTGACCTGACATTCTGGGGACGGATTCTCCTGTCTCCTGAATTGACCCCCAATAAAAAAAAAAAATTGAGTGTGTCAGCAGCAAGAGAGCGTGAGAGCGAAAGTTTGATTCACCCCCCAACCCTCCCCTCCGCCCTTTTTCCAGAAAATGAAAACATCCACCTGACTCAGTGTCTTGGCGTGCTGGGGGTCACGCGTGGCAGGGCGCCGCGGCTGTGTGGCAGCGGGGAAATGCGGGACCTTCTTCTTTGTTCCCCCCCCCCACCTCCTCACAGCTCCGCAGGCCTCCAAGAGCATCTGTCACCACAGGGGGTCAGCGGGGCCAAGATGAATGAGCCCCTGGTGGATTCCCCCCCTCCTTGGCAAATGGCACAGGACAGAGGAGGGCATAGGGATAGGGGGAGGGGTCTGTGAATGTGTTAGTGTGTGTGTGTGTGTGTGTGTGTGTGTGTGTGTGTGTGTGTTGTTTGTTTGTGAGTGAGAGAGAGAGAGAGGGAGGGTTTCTGCTGCTCTGAGGGAAAGAGTGGGATTCCCATTCCTCTCTATAGAGTATCATGACAAAGGTGACTTGAGGCATACCAGAAACGAGTGAAACTCCATATGCTGCCTGGATATCAACTTTTCTTTTTCCCAGAAGGATTAATATCATCTAAATTGGACTTTAATCTGAGAAAAAGCTGCCTTCACATTTGGAATTTACTGCATTTTATTTGGATTTTAAGAGCTTCATCTGCTGGTCCAGTAGTCATGGAAGGTACAGGAGACACTTTCATTTTTATCTGTGTGTCACATCACATGTGGCCCTGATGTAGCATTAATGAGATGGGCTTTTAGCACCTAATTTAGACAGCGTGGAGGGATGTTTGTCTTTTTTTTTTTTTGCTCATTTCTTACCCCATCCCCCCTTTCTCTCATGTCTGATGGGCAGTGTCTTTTCACCGCAGCTTTTCTAATGTTAACAGCTCTCTTTTGCATTTCAGCTATTGGCATGGACTTAAAATGTTAATGCATGACAATGAGGTGTTAGATACTTATCAAATTTTCATTAACATCTTATCTGCGGTTATTTTAATGACTGAAGTAAAAAGAATATTTAAATAAATTCAGAATTAACTCGTTTTTAGGTCACTGTAGGTGTTTATTGAGCAGCTTTGAACTGTATGGACAGTATCAACAGCTTCTTTTTATCAGATATTTATGTGGAAAGTGAATAAAAGAGTAGGAGGATTTCGCCACATTCATTTGGAAATGTGTTTGGCGTTGACTTGAAGGGTCTGCTGACTCAGAATGTGATCAGACCAGGTCGTGATCCTGCCTCTCTCCCTCTGGTGTAAACACTGTCATGTAGTTACATGTATGCAGTTAGTTGAGGGAGAAACAAAAGAAGGGAAGGCAGGTTTAAAAGTAAGATCAGCTCAATTAGAGTGAGATATCTAAAGAATGTTTGGGATAAATGCCTTTTATGAGCTTTAATTTACAACATGTGAGCCAAACGTGTCACCATTTGCACTTAACAAAACATACCAAATATAGAAAATGTAAAGAATATGAACATTCATGCTAGATTCTTTAAGTTGTATTTACATTAATGTGTGCCTTTGTCTTAGTGCCATATTTTACATTTGAAGAATATTAATACCTCAATTTAACATTAGCAGCGATCAAAATCTATCCTTACCTGCAACATTCATACACTTTTAAACTTTTTTCTTTCCACCCTTCAGTAATTGCAAATAAATAAACGTCTTTTTTGACTAAAAGGGACTTTTGATTATGGTCTTCAATGTAAAATATCAGCCATAATGGGGATTTAAGCAATTTCATGGTTGCATTTGTAAAAAAAAAAGTGTTTTAACAAAAGTTAATGGAACAATTTGGAACAATACTCAAATTAGATATTCCTTAACTGCGATATTATCAAACTTCCTGCTACTTCCTATATACATTTTTATGCATTGTGGGTATGACACACAGCCGTTTGACTGTATGATTTACAGAAACTGGAAACTGGACATTCCCCTCAAATGTCATTACTGGAACCTCATTAAGCACCTCAGGCTGAGCTCGTGTAACGGCTCCTTCGTCTTCATCTCGGGAGCCATCTGCGTCTCCTTCTGTGTCGTCTATCTCGTCACGACTAGATAAGCATCAAAATATTTCAAGACTCTGCTCCCGGGGTAATTAGCAGAGACTGTTGTGGGAACACCCAGTGGAGGGGAAAGCATGAACTTGTGTTATGCTGCTTTAGCCAGAATAGTACATTTCACATTGAATTCTGGTATCATTTTCTTTCAGTAAGCAATTCAGTAGGTTTCTGTCTGACATATATTGACCTTTTTAACTCTTTGCCTTGATCATCTGTATCAAGCTGGTTAATCATTCACAAAATAAGTTACATTGTGGTCAGTTAATGCAAGTTGAACCAGCTTATGTACACTTGCCTTTTGGAGGACTTTGACCCCCAGACCGACCTCCCTCTTATAGAACAGCACTACACAGTCAGAAGTGATGACGGGGTAGATTGTGACAGCCCGTGTGTTTTGAGGGGAACTTTGCTTGCGTTATATCAGAGCCTGAGTGGCTAAACAATACTGTGTCAAAGGGTCAAAGTAACCGGCAAATCCATTCAGAGTGGAGCGACTGTGTGTGAAGTGAGCGCAGCTACAAACTAAAACACCCAATTGTGTTTTATGAAAATAGCCCCGGGCACACGGTGTCACATAACGCCTTATAGCCTTGGAGTAGTGAGTACATATGTCATGGTAGGAGCTGCTGTTAATGTTTGAGTGGCCATAAGTGCACTCATTCATTTTGTGAAAGGGCATGTTCTATAGACCGTGGTGACCTGGAGGCTTTCTGGAGCATACATGAAAACAAGTTAGGGTTTGGGCTTAACATACAATGTCAAATTACCTCAACGTTGGTTTTATCTTGCACGTTTTTTTTATTAAATAACTATTAAATTACTGACCTACAATTTAAATTTTTTATTTCAGCAGTTTGTCAAAAGTTTGATAAAAAAATATCCTTTCAATAATCTTGAGATATACTGCAGCTTTCCATACAATGGCACATTACCTCAACATTGTTTTTATCCTGCAAATTTATTTTTATTAAATTACTATTAATTGACTAAGTCCTACACTCATATTTTTTTTATTTCAGCTGTTTGTCAAAAGTTTTTTAAAAAAAAATCCTTTCAATAATTTCCAGAATAAATAGAAATTTCTTGAGATATACTGCAACAATCTGTCTTTTTACATCATGTTTTGAGAGTGTCTTTTCAAGAAATGTAATGTGAGAATGCAAGAAAAGTAGATTTTTTTCATGTTTGAGGAAAAATAGGTATTACCAGACTGTAAACTGTTAATGTTTTTTGGCTTTCCATATAATGGCAAATTACCTCAGTGTTGTTTTTGTCCTGCAAAAAAAAAATATATATATATATATTATTTCTGCTGTTGCAGTAGTAAAATATCTGCAACAGCACAAATATCCTTTCAAAAATTTTCCAGAATAAATTGTACTTTTCTTGAGATGTAATGCAGCAATCTGCCTTGATCTGTCATTTCACATAATTTATTGAGAGTGTCTTTTCAAGAAAAGCGTGTCACGTTGTCTCAATGAGATTGATTTTTTGAAAATTCCTGTAATGTGAGAATGCAGTGGGAACAAGTTGGCTAATATATGTGATTTTTTTTCTCCATATTTTGGGAAAAATAAGTGTTGAAAGCTGAATCAAACACTGAATTACTTGTTAAAATTAATGTCTTTGGGGGTTTTAGCCTGAAATTTGTTGCTCAAAATTGGTTTTCGGGACCCTGTTTGCTGAGTTTTTAATAAATCGAGATTAACACAATTGTATCATACTGGCTACTTAGAGAAAACCTAACCTCGGTATGCCACAGCATATCTTTCAGGAGGTATAAAATGTTTCATTTGTGTTATCTCCGTGCTCTCCCCCAGGTCTCGAAGCACTGAGTGGAACGTCTCTGCTGGAAGTTTCCGCTGAGTGGTAGCGATCCAGCATGTAGCAGAGGTGAACGAGTCCCTTCACGCCTGGGAACAATCCGACAACGTGAGTGTTTTCAATGCTCATCTGTTGGAAATTAATTTCAGTGTCTGTGTTATCATAATTTCTCTGTCTTGGTTCTCTCAACTCTACTGAGTGGAGATTAGACTACCTCACTTTGACCCGAGGTCACATTCATGCAATCTGTTGATGCCACCCAGGAGCCGAGGAACGGCCTTGACTGACCATCTGACCGGTTTTTAGAGTCGCCCCTTTTTAAGCCACTAGTCTTTGAACACTAAACTGAGTCCACTCATCATGTTTGACCATCCATCAAGCAGCCGCTGACTCACCTGAAACGCCCTCCCCGCCACTACATCTGACCTTAGCAACCACCTGAGTCACACCCCAGAAGCATCCGCTAAGCAACCTCTACAACAGTCACGCTTTGTTTTAAGTTGCGCAAGTGATAAAAGGTCATCCTCTGTGTTCACCTTCAGCCTGCGCGAGGTTAATGGCAAATCTGTCCTCTGAGGCTTGAGGGTCAGCCAGCCAAGAGGAGCCTCCAGAGCCTCTTTTGACTTCACAATCGAACAGGCAGCGGCTGCTTAAAAACGCCTTCAGGCACTCATTTCTTTTCTTTTTTTTCACCCCCCCGTCTGTCTTTGTCTCTCTGTGCAGCCACCTTCCTCCATCAGTTAAGCAAAAAATACTGTAGCTTCATTCTGTTAAGCTGCTTATCTCTTTGACAGCACAGTCAGGCAATGTTAATCTTGTCTTTTGTCTGGGTTGGTCAGGTTCCTCCTCAGGAAGGTTGTTAGGTAAACACAGGGTCTGGAACCTGTCCAGGCGGAGAAAGGCAGCTCCAATTTGATTCCCACTCTGCCCAGTATTGACAAAATAAAAAGGTTCAGGGTTTCTGTGTGGCCAAAAGACACTCTGTATCTACTAGATATTGATTCACTGACCGTGCTACAGTATGAACAGTACAATTAAAAGAAATCATTGATTTCATTCCTAGAAAAGAAAACTAAATATCTTTAGGTGTTGGACAATTGGTTGTGCTAAACAACACATTTGAAGACCTCCCCATGGGGTATTTCTGACATTTTATAGAGAAAACGACTCATCGATTAACTGAGAAGATAATCAGATTAATCGATATTGAAAGGAATTGTTACTTGCAGCTGTAATTAAAAAAAAAGTAGTTGTAATCAATTAATCTACAAATCTAACACATGATTGATTTTTCATTGGCCTATGTTAGGAGCAAAATAGCTTAAAGTGGCAATCTCAAAGATTTTCATTAAAATGAATGTCTGTTAAGTCACTATCTATCGCTGAAGGAGGTCTCGCAATGGTTTACTGAGCCTATGGCCTATGATGAAAGTGCAATATTTATATATATGTACATTTGCAGTATTATAAAATGTCTGTGGTGATGATCAGCGCTGCCTAGTTTGACCGTTTGGTCGGAGTTTGCGAGTGATTGACAGCTCTCATAGACAGCAGATGGACAGCGGACCTCAGATCAGCTCTGACTGCTTGTTTTCCTCCGGTCTGTGAAATCTTGCAGATGCAGACACAGAGGCACATGATTTTTTTCAGGATACCTGTTTCATGTACTACTGTCACGATATAGCGACCGTTTTATAAAAATAACTTTTTTTAATCATATTTGCTCCAATCTCGCCTACTTCAGCTTTAAAGTATAAACACAAAAAAATGGAGCTATGTACACAATTCAGAAAACATGAAGCTCACCTACATAGAAATAGATTTTTTTCTATTCTATTTCTATGTTCATGTATCAACGAAATGACTCCAGACTGCTAAACTCTGAGCAAAGTTTCATTGTTTTCACTCATCTATTTTAAATTAATTCTAAATTAACCAGGACTGAAATCTGAAGGATTACCACTTTAAATTATTTCAGTTTTGTGAATAGTTTTATGTCATATTTTCATTTAGCATATTGCTGCGGCTACATTTCTAATTTGTGCACCTTTCCCTCTAACGAAATGAATACTATTTTTAAAAGCTGCTTCATAGCAACACATGCAAATAAACATCTACAATCCAAGGCTAATGTTGGGTTGGAAAAAAAAACAGTTCTGAAAGGCCAGTTTAGTTAAATAATTACTCAAGTCTGACCTCAAATTTAGGTCACTTATACAACTTATTATCATCAAAAGTAAAGGTACAACACACAAATGCTTCAACAGCTGCCAGAATGGGGAGTTTGAGCTTTTCCCAAACAGCTGAAGTGTTCAACCTGGCCCTCGACTTGGCTGCTCCAGTGTTGATGAACCACACCGCCGGTTTGCACCAGTTAGATGTAGTCCAAGGACAAACCCGGGAGGCACTTCAGGCCAAACTCGTGTGTCAGGAAAGCAGCCAAAACCCCCTTTATTCCAACCGTTTGAACACTCTTGATTACTGGCTTGGTATTAAAAACAGATTGAGTGAAATGTTATGACAAACTGAGGAATGGGAGTTTGAGTAGGAAGCTCCATTGTGCAATGAATGGACACCAGCACAGCCAGTGGTCAGTGCTTTCTGTCTCTCTTTCTTTCTCTTTCTGTGTCTCTTTCTTTCTCTTTCTGTGTCTCTTTCTTCCCCTCTCTGTCTCTTTCTTGTACTCTCTTCTTTGAGGCTACATCTTTGGCCCTCTGTCCAGCTGCCAGCTGCCACCAGAGAGCCAGCCAACCTCTCAGGCCCACACAGCCGACCCCGGCAGATGTCCCCCAGTGGACACTGGGGTGGAGGGGGCACGGGGGCAGAGCAGGCAGAGGGAGAAAGAGCCAAAACAAGAGAGAAAAAAAAGCCATTGGCCTTGGCCATTATGTTTTAGAAACTGTGTGTGTGTGCGGGTGTGATTGCAAGCATACATATGTTGAGTGCATGTGTGTGTGATTTTTCATAGTAGCTCCTCTTATTATTTGCAGGAACCTCTGGTGAACCAGACACATGTATGGCAGGAAAGTACACTCACATATACATTATATATGGAGGACGAAAGCTGCAAAAATAAATAAATAAATGACTCAATAAATGAATTCATATGCCATTAAATGTACTAATGTAGGCATTAATTAATTGATAAAATATGACATAAATTGATATTTCAGTTTTAATATGCTTCTTTATTTATTAACCTTTTTTTCCTATTTATTTACATTCCTATTTAAATTTCCCTTTTATTCATTTATTTATTTATTTTTATTTTTTAATTTACTTATATTTTTTTATTATTATTATTTTAGTTATTTAAAATTATTTTTTAAATATATTCATTAATTTTTTTAATTTATGTATTTATTTATGCATTATTTTCCCATTACATTTTCCCCTTATTTATTTCCCAAAATGTATTTATTTCTGTATTATTTTCTTTGGATAAAAATGTTTTCGTGTCTGACATGTTCTTCAGTAAAGAGTTTAATTAATTTATTCATCAAGTTATTTATTTTTGATTTGAGCAGCTTCCATTCTCCATACATATACAATAGGGCTGCAACTTAAGATCATTCATTTGATGATTATTTTCTTGATTGACCGATTAATAGTTTGGTCTATAAAATGGCAGAGTGAGAGAGTCTTTAAATTGTGACTGAAGCACTGATATTGAATAAAAAGCCAACTGGTGTACACTGATCATAACCCTCAGAAGGATACAGCTGTGTTCATTTGAAAACACGAGACACCTGCTGCTGGTTTGCCATCTGCAGAGCTCGCTGTTCTTATGTAAGGAACTAATCAATGAATGGAGATAAACGGTACCATGACTGTGCATCTTTTGCTCATCATCCTGCTTCTCTTTTGCTCTCACAGATAATGGGGAATTCATACGCCGGGCAGCTGAAGTCTGCTCGATTTGAAGAGGCTCTCCACAACTCTATTGAGGCGTCGCTGCGCTCTAGCAGCGGCGATCCGCAGCCCATCTTCACACAGCTTTACCTTGAGCCGGAGCCGTATCCTGGTAACATGGAAGGTAGGAAACTGTCATGTCTACATCACTAATGATTTTCTTGTCATGCACCTCTGGTCTACATTTGAAAAAACATATGCACGTACATATGAAAGTACTGATTTTTCCACCCAAAGTACTGACACATTATCAATATTGAGTCAAAGCTGTGGTCATGTTGTTGTTTGTCATATTGTTGGGTCTGTATTTCCTAATCATTTCCTTGGAAGTTTGCTAGTTATTTGGTACTAATTATACAGGAAATAAGAATTTTCTTGAAAGAACGGCTCAATTAAAACCCATATAAAAATGAATTCATGTATTATTAGTACTTTTTCATTCATGTTGAATTGCATGTTTACTTTTGGACAAATGTTTTGCCTGTTCCGCTGACCTGCTGTGCACTGATTAAAAGACTCTTTAGTTTCCATAATTTGCTCCCTATAATTAGTGTCAACTTACATAGTTCTTTCCAGCAAACCTACTAGATAATTATTAGGAATTTGCCTGTAAAATATATTGTTACCCATAAAATAATCTGGTTTAAAATGTCCATCAGACATTAAGCCGAAAGCTGACCTCCATGGTGGGGAGCCGCCGGGCCACGAGCTCACAAACGGCCACTCTTCCAACGACCCGGAGGAGCTGGAGGACGAGGATGACTCAGACAGCAGCAGCCCTCCGCTTCCCTACCTACAGGCCCCCGTCCCCGACGGCTGCTGCACACTGGACGGTAACCCCAAAACCGCCTTGATTTGGACTGTAAAAACTAAAAATATTTATATTGAAACACTAAAACCTTTATTTAGAATGAAGTACAAACATATTAAAGATGATAGAATTATGGAAGATATGATTTGTTTTCATAAACTATCCAATCCACCCTGAAGTCCTTCTTTATTTCTTCTTTAAATGTCACATCTGTTTCATCCTTCCTCCTCCTCAGGGTTCTGTCAGGCCGGCAAGGACCTCCGCCTGGTCTCCATAGCAACGGATCTCATCGAAGTCCCAGCAGGCTTCGAGCTGGTCGGCGCCAAGTCCCCCAGCGTCCCCGAGCACATCCTGGCGTGTGCCGTGGACCGCCGCTTTTTGCCTGACGAGAATGGGAAGAATGCACTTTTAGGTCAGTCTGTTCTCCTGGTCTGAGATCAGAGTGAATGACACGATAGCTATCAGCATCATTTTAAAATTCCTGGTAGAATTTAATGAATGAATACGCGCTGTGCTGGCAAAACACCAGACTGGACTGTAAATATTTGTAAATAATGTTAATACAATAATCTTGTTTTTCTTTTTGTTGCATTATTTCCAGGTTTTTCAGGAAACTGTGTGGGCTGTGGGGAGAAGGGTTTCAGATACTTCACTGAGTTTTCGAATCACATCAACCTGAAGTTATCCACCCAGCCCAAGAAGCAGAAGCACTTAAAATACTACCTGGTGAAGAACTCTCAGGGTGCTGTGTGCAAAGGACCCCTCATCTGCTGGAAAGGTAAAACATCCCAGCTTTTCAATTCTGCATTAATACACTTCTGTCTTGTTACGTATTGTTTACAGTTTTTTTTCTCATTCCTCTCTGTTCCTCCTCAGACTGTAAAACCCGCCAGTTCTCCAGCAGCGCGTCGACATCCAAACCCAGCTCGTCATCCTCTCACAGCAGCAAAGAAAATGGAGGAGCCAGCGGACACAGTTCCTCTCCCTTCTCCCTCTCAGGTGAGACTGCATGCAGAAGAAGGGCTGTCAATCGATACAAATATTTAATCACACATCTTTTATCTGTTCAAAATGTACCTTAAAGGGAGACTTGTCGAGTATTTAATACTCTGATCAACATGGGAGTGGTCAAATATGCTTGCTTTATGCAAATGTATGTATATATTTATTATTGGGAATCAATTAACTGCATTTAGCATTAAAATAAATGCTCAAATCATAACATGGCAAACTCAAGCCAAACACCAGCATTATTATGGCGTAAAATTTGACAGCTCTAATTGCAAGATTTAGCGGTCCCCTTCAGGCTAACATGGATTTATGGCTACAAATAACAATCATTTTCATTGTCAATTAATCGATAAGTTGTTTGGTCTATAAAATGTCAGAATATGGTGAAAAATGTCAATCAGTGTTTCCTAAAGCACAAGATGACGTCCTCAAATGTCTTGTTTTGTCCACAACTCAAAGATATTCAGTTTACTTTTATAGAGGAGTAAAGAAACCAGAAAATATTCACATTTAAGAAGCTGGAATGATTTTTTTCTCCAAAAAAACCTACTCAAACCGGATAATCGATTATCAAAATAGTTGGTGATTAATTTAACAGTTGACAACTAATTGATTAATGGTTGCAGCTCTACATGGATTAACTTCTGATGATTATATAACATGTAAACAGACTAAAAACAGACTAAAGTTATGTAGAATCGATTGCCTCCATTCTTCTTAATATTAACCAAAATGTATATATTTCACCAAAAAGAGTTATTGCGTTGGTTGATTTTTTGCTGATAGGTTTATGTTGTTGCCATAGAGACAGGTGGCGGTGGCTAAACCCTGATATTTATTAGGTGAGCAGCGCTTGAACCGCTACACTGCATACTGCTGTTTATGAGTGAGTTTGTGATAAAGAGAGGCTTTCGTTGGTTGTGTTTCATCTAATTTTTTTGATATTCCATCAATAGTAAATAACCTTTTCAGTATATTTTTGTTATTGTTAGTAGAAGTGTTGTTGCGGTGTCTTGACATGTTGCCATGTTTTTAAGCCAAAAAAGAACTGTGGATAGCATACTTCTTTACAGAACACAATTTATTTCTGTCCCTGTTTGTTAAATGAGGTCACCCCAAGTATAAATTTTAACAGTGTCATGAAATAAAGGCCTGAATGATTTCAGGTCAACCAACAGTTAAATGTCACATAACTGCGAGACAGATTCTGCCTCTCTATAAGGAGCTGTTTCTTCTCTGACCTCTCACACAACAAGAGCGGCTGTTCCATCTTTGATTGAAAAAAAAAAGATTTATATAGTATTGATTTGTTCCCTGAACCTGGAAGCTGCCTGTCAGCAGAGATCTCACACATTAATGTGTTAGACAGCTGAGCTGTTGTTGAAATAACCCTCGCCTGACTGCGACCTTCAGGTACACCCTGCTCCCAAAGAGGTCGCTGACACTGAACAAGCCAAGAGGCTAAACACAGTAACATGCGCTTCTCCACCTCCGCTCCAAATGACTGTTTATCCTGGAATGATTAATGAAAAGGAGAGCGGTGGTTTGTTTGTACTGTGCAGCTGACATAGGATACAGACAGAAGAGTCTGTTAGCGTTTGATTTTTAGCAGGAAGGCAGCCAAATGACCAATCAGGGGCACAATGAGTGTTAAGACTGCAGGGAGTTTGGTGAGTGTTATATGTATTATTCCTAAATTTATCAACTTGTTTTTACCTCCAGATTCTCCACCCACCAGAACGACGCAAGCATCCTCTGTCTTTTTTGGGAGTCAGGACCTCGGCAGAGACTGCAGTTTCCTCAAACCTCTGTCATCCACATCTGGAAACAAGACTCTACCAATAGGTGAAGCTGCTTTTCATCAGTCTATTTCCCCTCTGCTTTGTGCTTTACTTTGGCTGCATTATTAATCTTCCTATGCAGATGAAACACACAATAACATACACCACATTTTAGTCCATATTCCCAGTTGCATCCAGGCTTTGACAGTGCAAGGCTTTGGATGCTGATCAGCCCTTATGTGAGTGACACTTAAATGGCCTTGTACGTATGCTGGAAATGGTTGCTTAGCTACGTGTTTCAGCGTAAGGCAGATGGAGCCCTGACTGACCACAGAGCCCAGATTAACCTCTGCTACGGCCTGTTTAGACACACACACACACACACACACACAAACAAACACACGTGACCTGCACACACAAACAGATGCATGTGTGTGTGCACACCAATCAATACTGAAGGAAGGAATGCTGTAATGACTTGTTAAGGCTTTGCTATCCATTAGCTCCTTTACAAGGTTGTGCTATTGACAAGCAAAGGCTACACATACACCAATCAATGTTTTAGTGTATTGCAAACACAGTGAATATGAGATTGCAAAACGTCCAATCCAGTCATTGGCAATAGACGTTCATGTATAGGAAATCAATAAGTCCCTGTTGGTGCTGAATCATTTTTATGTATTGCTCAGCAGATAGTTACAGCTGCGAAAATATTTTTATATTTAAATCTCAACAACTTTTTGGATTGCCATAAAGCATGGTGCCCAGAGGATGAGTCCTAATTATGTTGCTGATCTAATAATTTTAGCTTTAGTGCCATCATCAGGTCGAAGTTTAAGTTTGTCAATATTTCAGTTCATGACTCGGCTATATAATTGCAAAATGAATTAAATTGTCATCAGCCTCGACTGCACTTTGCGTTTTGTACTAATTAGCAAATGTTGCTAAGATTGTGACCATGGTAAACATTATAATATGATCATTTTTAATTAATTTAATAATTAAAATAATGTTATATTATACCTGCTAGCATTGTCACTGAGTGCATGTTAGCCTGCTGATGTTAGTTGAATGAGTTTGATGGTGCCTTCAAATGAAACTCGTGAGCTCGTATTTACAACAAGGAAAGTTGTGTGCACGATATGCTTGGCGTTCATGTGGTTAGTTCATGAGAACACCGCTGCTCAGCAACGGCAATATTAACGTATTTACCGTCGGAGTCTAGAAGCCACAAAGGCTAACAATTTAGCAAGCTAGCAAGCGGGTAACATAATACAGGAAATGCAAAGGCATAATGAGAAAAAAAGATGAGGTCATTGGGAATATCAACATTGTCCTCAGACCTATTATATAATTACGAAGAAGAACAATATACGACTAAAATTACAATATATTAACTTACTATGCACCGAAAAATTAACTTCCATGGCCTCCGCCAATTCTGACAACGTCAACAAACATGTCGCAACTCTTGAATTCGGAGCTTTCAGAAGCTTTCCACTTATGAGGTTGTGAATACCACAAGAGGAGGGCGTTCATATGGACACCTCTCGTGAACACGGTAAACACGACCCCATTTGAAGGCACCATGAGAGCATTTCTATTGCCTCCGCACGGCTCTCAACATGGCGATAGCTAAGCTACTTCATTCTCTGCTCAGGTAGACATTACTACTCTATATCTTTAACATTACATAGCAAACAGTTTGCTGCTATATTAATGCTCTAGATATCGTATAGAGCACCTTTAAAGCACTGCTGTGCCTACTTGCAGCCTCACAGAGCTGCTGACATTAGCATGGTTGTAGCAAATATGCTCTTTCTGAACCATAGACTGTACTGAACTGTCTCTGGCTGGAGTCTTGTTTCCACAATCATTAAACACATAGTCTAAACATAGTAAAATATAAAGTCTTCACTATCTAGACTAGTGTATTAGTGTGTGTATTCATGTGCATACGTGTGTGTCTCTAGTACCCACAGCTCTGAGGGTGAACGGACCGACAAATGGCATGGGTATTGATGGGCGTCCTCCCTTACTGAGCCCTTCACAGGTCTCTTTAGGGCCTCAAGGTCAGGGGTATCGCACTGCTGACTTAGGAGACAGTCCTGGTAAGTCATTCTGTCTGAAGAGAAAATAAAGTTGCATATGTTTTAGAAGCGCAGTATGTTATACATTCATTTTGTTTTTGCTCTATTTTCTGTTTTGACGTTGTTCTCTGTGTCTGTTTTGGGTGTTCAGTATCCACAGCCATGACCTCTGGTCCTCCAAAGAAGCGCCACCGGAGCTGGCATCCCAACTCGTTGGTACCCGTCCCACCACCGACGGCCGTCCCCGTGCCAGCCATCCGGCCGATAGTTTGCTCTCCAGGTCAGTTCCTGAACCCAATCAGGGGCGTCTCTTTGAGCTGTAATGCGATGAGTCAGTGTGAGATGGGTTGTAAATTGACCCTCTTATGTCATGTGTCTTCTTTTTGACTCACTTCGCAGTGTGTACATATGTGTGTGTAAGCATGTGTGTGTACAGAAGTGGATTTCTGTGCCGTTAGGAGCAAAGTCTGTGTTGTCGATAACCCCCCACCCCCCTCTCTCCTCTCCCTCTGGGTTGGGGATGAGTAAACCACATCCCTGATGTTCTCTGGTTGTTAGGGATGATTCACCCAGTATCTCCATGGAGATAGAGCTGGAGAGCTTGTTGCAGAAATGGTTAAAAAAAATTACATGATTGAGGAAGATTTCTGCCACCATCAAGTAATTGTGGTTATATAAGCATCATTTCAAATAAATTGTCTGTCCTGATTTTTCTTCCTTCATTTATAAAATGTCTGTGATCACAGTACAACAGCCACAAATAGTGCCGCAGTGTTTCTTTCTCGATAATGTAAAACACTATTATGTTAAAATTGAACTTACGCGACAGTGATTAGTCTTAGTATTGACATGTAATTCCTTTATTTCCCTCCAGGTGCCGTATTAGGAGTGCCCTCTCCTCAGCCACCAGTGTCAGGAGTCATTCAGCCCCAACCTGTCACCGCCGGAGAGACGGTCATCGTTCCCGACAACCTGCTCAACTCTTCAGGAGTTCGCCCTGTCATCCTCATTGGTACGAGCTTTATTACAGTGATCTGCTCCTTCTTAATGCTGCAAACTAAATATCATCCTGCAGGGCATATCAAAAAAATGTTAATCAGTGTAAGGAAAAACAGAAACAGAGCATGTTTTACCACCGAGTAAATTATCAGGAAGCCAACCAACGATAAAGTCTTTTCAAAAAGTATGAATAGTTAACTTTTTCAAATGACAAATGTCCATCATAACACTGTGTGATACAACTTATTTAATGTTTCAACTGTAAAAGTTAGTTTAACTCAATTTCAGTGAAAAGATGAGTAAAGTGAATTTAAGTAGGTTTACCTACCCTACATTTTGTTAAATGTATTTTTTATATATTCTGTACACTATACACTGTAGAGCTGCAACGATTAATCGATTAGCTGACAACTATAACATTAATTTAAATTTTTCTTGAATTTATTTTATTACATTTTGTTCATTTTAAGTCAAAATTCTCTGATTCCAGCTTCATAAAAGTGAATATTTTCTGGTTTCTTTACTCCTCTCTGACAGTTAACGGATTATCTATGAGTTGTGGAAAAAACAAAACATTTGAGGACCGATCAACATTTTATAGATTGAAGAACTAATCAACAGATTAATCGACAATGAAAATAATCGTTAGTTGCAGCCCTGTTGCACTGCAATTAAAAAAAACATTGTATGTTCCTGGTGTAAACAGATTTTCCAGTTTTTCCAAGGCTTTTCTGTATATCAGCTCACAGCATATTTGAAAAAATTGATTTAATTTTTTTATTTATTAGTTTGCAATTTCCTGTCATACTTGTACCTGTATTGAAATATTGTGTATTGTTTTATTTTGTATATTTAAAGTGTCTAAATATCAAGCTTATATCCATAATGTTTATCTGTATACACAGTTTTACAATTCCGCCGAACAAATAATGAAGTTGTTGTTATTTGTTGTTGTCCCATATTTTCTAGCTGCTATATGTTTTGTCTAATGATGACCTTTCTTCTCAGGGCATGGCACTTTACCTTATTTCTATGGGAATGTTGGGGACATCGTGGTGAGCCCCCTGCTGGTCAGCTGCTATAAGAGCAGCCAGTTGACGGAGAAAACCTTGGAGACGTTGGGCCTCAACAGCAACCAGCTTCTCTGTGTGGAGACAATGATTCTGCTCACTTTACAGTATCTTGCACGTTTAGGTAAGCAGAAAACTCACACACACAAGGAAGCCTCTCTGTCACTGGCATTTTTACTGACATGTTTGCTGTTATCACTACACACAGGGGTAGTGGGGTGGATGAGCGGGAGGTTCTGGTGTCTTATTTAAACAGAAACATTGTTGTCTAACTTTGTTACATGCATGCTTCTATATCAGTGTATGTCTTTTCATATTTTCGTGCAGGCTCGGTGCAGATTCCTCTGAGGGAGGAGCTGGAGCAGATAGTTTTGAAGGCCATGCTGTGCTGTCCCAGGGGTCCCGCCATCTCCCCGTCTCAGCTTCCCTGGTTGGCTCGGCTGGAAGCAAGCGTCTCAGGGGGCAGCGTCCAAGTCGTGGTTACCCACAACTCTCTGGGAGAGGGCATCTCGGAGTCACTTCGTTCTCTTAGTGACAGTCCTCACCACCAGAAGTGCCTGCCAACATATGTAGTTATCATATGTGCCTCTAAAATGAGCGGCAACGAGTTCTGTGTGCTCGTTCTGGGTGAGTGTATATGAAATCATTAAACTTTACCTTATTTACCTCAACCAATCTATGCACAATATGTATGTTAATGCTATAATAATAATAATAATCTTGTGTGTTGGACACAGGAAAGTACCAAGCACGGGCCTTAGCTGAAGGTATGCTGACAACCAATGAGTTTCTGAAGGAGATCAGCTACGAACTCATCACAGGGAAAGTCAGCGTCTTGGCATCTCACTTCAAAACCACGTCACTAGGTGAGTGCTGCGTTCATACAACATGTGCTTATTGTTTTTGTTTTTTTTGTCATAGTTGTTTGATGAAGGAGGTATTCCAAGAGATTTAAAAAAATACAAAGGCTGCGTTCAAAATCGCATACTATGCACCACATACTCAGTATGTGTACTATCGTTCAACATGTGTGAATAAACAGTAGTATGTATCTTTTTGGACGCACTGAGCAGTAATTTACGACGTCTCTTCCTGAGAGCCTCCTTGCCGGTTGGAGATGTATAACTACGGTAACCCGTGTCAATCTCATGTGACCAAAACGACGATTTGTGTCTGAACTCATTTAGAATATATATTACGGCTAGTGAAGTCTTATACTTACAATTAAATTGAAGCGTTATTGACGTTACAGAGCTGTACGTCAACGTCTGTTATGAACGTTATCATCACTACTGTATTGCATTCTGGGATATGTATGCTGCCGTAATGTCCAGCGTTTGCATGCTGTAATATTTTACCGGAAATAGTATGCAATTCACGTACTACTGGTTTTATACTAAGGTTTCGGACTTATTAAAAAATATCACATACCGATTACATTCTAGCACATAGTACCACTAAATTGATCACAAGACACTAAGATGTTGACTATGAATATGAAGAATATCAAGGACTAAAATAAAACATGTTGTCACAAATCAGTTTGATATGATTCGTATAATAATACTCCATTTCTGTATCTATGTTTCACAACAACCGTGCTGCATTTTGCGGAGATTATTTGTGTTGCAGCAGCTTCTGCTCCTGGCTCTGTGTCTCTGTGTGTGACTAATGTTGACCGGTGTTTTTTTTAGGGGACAATCTGGACAAGCAGCTGGTGCGATACCAGCGCAGACGGAAGGGCCAGGTCATTCAGCCCTACCAGGGCGATGTCACTGACCACATCCACTCCCAGGAGGCTGCCAGCATGTCACCACCCTCAGACAGAGGTTAGACTGCTCTCCATCATACTCGCTGAACTGCTTGGCTCACCTGTAGACTGTAATTATGTTATCCGTGCCATATTTATGGTTTTTTCTGCAGCAGATGACCAGATTCATTAAATTACAATACATTTATTGTTAGCAATATTCTCCACAACTTAACATGTCTGTTTCACTTGAGGTAATTCTTTGTTGTTGCACATTAAATTGATAACTATACTGATACTTTCTCCCTCTTTGTTTTCCTGTAGCAGAGCTTTTAGATAAGGTCTTCCAGATCTATCCGACCCAGCTGAGCGTGGCTCGGAGCCTCCTTTCTCAAGTCTGCTCCATCGCTGACTCAGGAACCCAGAACCTCGACTTGGGGCGTTTTTGTAAAGTGGACTTTCTTGTTCTGGTCCCTCCATCTCACATTCTGGTTCACCAGACGGCACAGCGCATCCGACAATCAGGTTCAGATCTTTTAAAATGTCCATGCCAGAGACCTAATATTCTAGCTGTGGTGTTTCACTAAGTTAGTGACGAGATTAAACATTCCTTTCTTTGTATGTTTTGATCAGGAGTGCTTGTCGATCTGGGAGTCGAAGACGTCTGCTCGGCCCACCAGAAATCAGACAAGTATGTGGTGCGTCTGGACGGCGACGTCCACGCCAAGATGGAAGCCTTCATGAGGAAAGTCAAGCAGAACCCCTACACCCTGTTTGTCCTCATTCACGACAACTCGCACGTCGACCTCACAAGGTATTAGACGACTCCGCCGACTGACACTATTTTTGCTCCTAAAGCTGTGTGAAAAGATGAGTTGTTACGGCTGCAAATCCAGCCTTGTCCTCTTTATACACTGATTAAAGTGGAGAGAGGAGAACAGCTGCAAGCAAGTGAACAGAAAGCATTAGCGTCTATAACCTTGAATTTTGGTCAAACGTAGGCCAGATAATTAGAGATCTCTGTTTTTATTTAATTATTTTTAGACATATTTGGTTCAAAGTGATATTTGATCCACATTGTTTGCTGGATTTTGTGCTGATGCAGTTTGACATTTGTACCAAGCAAGCTGCTGTTGTCCCTGAAACAAACTAAAATAGATTAGAACACTTCCTGTTTTCCAGAAGGGTTTTTCTTAGGAATGACCTACAACACACCTGGGCATTTAGCACAGCAAATGTAAAAGCCTTCATGTCCCTAATAGAGTTGTTATTTGCATCCATCTTAAATGTTATGAACTCAGAATATCCCTCACAGGTGTTTCAAACACTTTGCCCTACTCCCTTTCCAGTGCTCTGTCAGGCTCTGTGTGCCACGGCGAGCTGCAGGGTTTGGCCGACCGGGTGGTGAACTGCCAGGAAGTCCTAGACGCCATGAACCTCCTGGTCCTGCAGGTCAGCTGCTTCCCGTACACACTGCAGACCCACCAGTCCCGCATCAGCATCCACAACGAAGTCCACTGGTCCTCCAACGAAAGTCTGGTGAGTATTATTTCAACACCCCAAAAATGTTCTGAAGGTGTAAGAAAAGGCCTGCAAGTCATTATTAAAGGGAGTCTAATGCTACATTCCTGTAAAGAGGCATAGTTCAGTGAAAGTCATACAGGGATATTTTGACATCTGAGCTATTTTATTTCTAAATGTTGTTAAATTTCAACATGATGGCAGCATGCAGAGGACCAGTTTGTGACAGCTGTGGTTTAGCTACTCCACCTGGTGGACTCAAAGTGCACTTACACTTAAAGGAGAAGCAACTTGATCCTTATTGACTTTTGATATTAAATTAAATATCTTATAGTATAAGTATAATGTGACAAAGGCCCCCGACTGTAACTGCTTAAACCATTACTATACATGTATCATTGCTTTAACCATTACCATACATTTGTCACGCTGTAACTGTATTAGGGCTGTCAATCAGTTAATATTGAATCGCGATTACTCGCACATTTTTTAACTGTTCAAAATGTACCTTAAAGGGAGATTTGTCAATCATTTAATACTCTTATCAACATGTATTTATTACTAAAAATCAATTAACAACACAAAACAATGACAAATATTGTCCAGAAACCCTCACAGGTACTGCATTTAGCGTTAAAAAAATATGCTCAAATCGTAACATGGCAAACAAAACAAGACCAACAGGCAACAACAGCTGTCAGTGTGTCAGAGTGCTTAACTTTAACAACCTAAAAATCGCAAGTTGCATTAATGCATTAAAGAAATTAGTGGCGTTAAAACAAATGTGTTAACATATTATTATCGCGTTAACTTTGACAGCCCTACTTCAAATATATAAATGTTCTGGTTTCAGGTCATTGTGTGTTTGGTTGTAATTAGTAGTTAGTAGTTTACATTGACTAAAAGGGATTTAGGTTAGTCCTACTAATATTTACTACAAAACTCAAATTGAGATATTTAATATTTTATTTGTTTCAGTTAATATCATGCTTTACTAGCTATTGTCATCATTATATTCAGCTGAATTTACAGTAACACTACATAATACTGATGTCCGGATGACAATATTTAGAGCACTAAACTGATTAAACCAGATTAAAAAATGTGTTGCACAAAATCATCATTTTTCAGACATTCCTCTTATGATTAGAGCAAAGAAAAAGCAAAGATTAGAGTCTATTTTTTGCTTTTTTTTATTGCGAATTACTGCCTAACATTCAGGCCTGTAGAAGATTACCCAAATAGTTACTTTTACTTCTTTTGTTGTCTTGCTCATCATGACCCATAGACATATGCAACAGTTGATGATGGGTCGCAAGTAGACATTTGTGACATTTTAAGGGGTCACAGGCCAAAAAGGTTGGGGACTGCTAATTTTAGAGGGCAAATAATAATGAAGTCAAAGCACTCACTTAGCTTCAGAGTGAGTCGAGTAACCTTTATTGTCCCCACGGGGAAATTTGCAAGCATCATGCAATGAACAGCACTCATTAAATGCTCAGTACACTAGTTCTGCTTTTCAACAGTGCATTTGGTGCAGTATTGTGATTGTGTAAATGCGAAAAAAAACTAAAGGTATTGACATTTAAGAGAGAATGCCATGTTCTTGTCTTCCAGCAGGTGGAGCAGTCTCCCAATGAGTTGCTCTACTTTGGCCTGAGGGACTACAGCAGCTCCCTGCAGTGGGGCGTGGCCAGCCCCATCCTGCGCTGTGATGATGCCTTTGAGAAGATGGTCCACACGCTGCTGGAGAGGTCAGCGTGGTGTCATCACATAAATTAACATATTGTCACCCAATATCAAATCTTATAGTTGTGTGTAATTTTTACTGGCAATGACTAGGTCAAGAAACAAAAGATGTTATAATCAACTATAAAGCTCACACTAACAAACTCCCGTGTTTGCGTCCCAGACATCCGCACCTACACAGCATGGTGATCCGCAGCTACCTGCTGATTCAGCAGTACACCGAGGCCATGATGGCCCTGACCTCGTCCCCATCTCTGAGAGACCACATAACCCCAGAGACCCTAGCCATGGTGGAGGACCTGATCAACGCCCCGAGCAGAGAGGGCTCCCAGGGCCGGGGCCACATGCTGCTGGTTCGAGTCCCCTCGCTGCAGCTGGCGATGCTGGCCCGGGAGCGACTGGAGGACGTGAGGGACAAACTGGGGCTCCAGTTGTGCTTCGCCGTGCTGCTGGGAAGCCCGGCTTCTGAACTCAACCTGCCCAGGAACTTCACCAACCGCCTCAAGGTGAGAAAGACATGCAACCAGTCATAAAAAACAGAACATTTTAATAACATTTATACAACGCTACTGTGGTTTATTCAAGCAAGATGTGTTGAGGAAATCAGATCCATGAGTGAAACACTCAGTGTTTGAATAGATCAGGATCTGAATGTAACATCTGAAGTAATTATCAGGGAATTGACTTCATTCTTAGATTCACTTATCTCTTTTTCTCTTAGATTATTGAGATTAACCCTAAACCTCATTTAAACCACTGAAACCCTGCCAGCGAATGCTTTTAGACTTCTATTCTTAGTTCCTTTGAACAGTGTGACTCCTTCACCTTTTAAATAATATGGGACCTTGCTTAAAATGAGGCATTTAGAAAAATGTTTTATTAATGTTTCTATTAAATTTGTACATAATATCTGCAATAAAGGGGAAAAAACGTCTTAGATATCCTATTTTATATCTAAATCCAGGCATTATTGGTCAACTTCTGAATGATACATAGCTAAACAGTAAACATGTAATAATTGTGTTTTGCTGTAGGCGTGGAGAGGCTGTGAGATTGAAGACTGGGTGCCGCACACGTATGAGGATCTGGAGGGGCTGCCCTGCATCGTCATCCTCACAGGGAAGGACCCTCTCGGAGAAACTTTCCCCAGGTAAGCTCATACGCCACAATACCCCGTATAGTACATTTCCTTTTAGCTCATCTATAATTCCTCTCGGTGTGCCGTTGCCTTGACTTTTTTCTACCCTCCCAGTGTTATCTTACGCATTTACATTCACACAGTGCGGGTTGTCTTCTCTACAAGGGAGGTCCAGTTACGTTTTGTCCTGCACCCAATGTGCCAGTCTTGGATTGAGTAGCAGTGTTGTGTCAGCATCAGTAAACCATGTTAGATTTGTAGCACAAGCATTAAAACTTGATGATTGAATCCAATTTGAGCATTTTGGCTCGAATAAAATGGTCTTTTAAAGAGGACCTATTATGCTTTTGTGCTTTTTCCCTTTCCTTCAGTGTCTTACATAGTTTTTTGTGCATGTAAAAGATCTGCAAAGTTACAAAGCCTAAAGTCCACGCCAAATGGAGTTACTCTCCCCCACAGAAACACTGCTCCTGAACTGCCTGAAACGCCTTGCTTGAAGTCCCACCTTTACTTCCGTAACGTGGTGATGTCACCAAGTAACATTTGCATAATACTAATACCTGCCTTGCTGCTAGTTTGGCACGTCCTCAAACAAAGCTAGTTAGAGCAGAGCTGGAGCAGATTCCAAAGTGTTTGGCTCGGCTGTCCAATCACAACAGAGTGGGCCAGCAGACCAATCAGAACAGGCTGGGCTTTTGCATACAAGTATGCACCTGAAAATAAGCATAATATGTCCTCTTTAATAAAAATTAAAGACTTGTGGGGAGAACATAGAAATACGGATTCAACCAAAATGAAAATCCAAATATATGACCCTTTCTCAGCAAAAATCCTTCTTATTCCACTTTGACCCTTCTAGGTCTCTGAAGTACAGCGACCTGCGTCTGATAGACTCCAGCTACCTGACTCGTACAGCCCTGGAGCAGGAGGTGGGTCTAGCCTGCACCTATGTGTCCATGGGCGTGGTCCAGGAGCCCAAGAAGGCCATGGCTCCCCGGGAATCAGATGTAGAGAAGGCCACTACCAGCTTGAATGATGGAGATGAGCTGGAAAGGCCTCAGAGCAACGGCAGCGCTGCAACCAGAACCTCTGGTGAGTCCCTGAACCTCACTGAGACACTGAGGGATTACAGATTCAAACACCAGAAGTATTTGTATTTATCTGTTTACTCGCTTCATGTCTCCACTCAGGCTCTTTGGCAGAGAACGGTGTCAGTTCATCCGACGTTGCCGATTCCTTCCAGAAGCCCTCCACCTCCTCCTGCCCACCCGAAGGTGCCACCACCTCGGACATAGGCACACTAACGCAAGGCTTCAAACAGGAGTGCGATTCCCTGGGAAGCCAGTTCTCCTCCAACCCCACCAAAGCCTCCAAAGCCCCTCCTTCTCTTTACTCCAGCTCCTCCTCTTCCTCACCCTCCCCGTCTTCCTCCTCCACCCAGAGGCCCAGCCAGTCCACGCAGTGTGACCGAGACCCCAAGCCCCCTCGTGTGTCGGCGCGGACAGTCATAATGTCGCGGGCGGCGTACAACCTGCTGGCGGGGGAGTCGGGGAGTCAGCTGAGCTCCTACTCCCTGCTGCCTCATGCTGACATGGCGTGGAGCAGCCCGCTGAGGCCGCTCGTCACCCACAACCTGCAGGGGGCAGACCAGAGCATGTACTACCGCCAGTGGACCATCGCCAGGCAGCATCACGCCGATTACGAAGCTCCATCTGGGCCGCATCCACGACGCCTGCTCCTCAGTGGACCCCCACAGGTAACAAAACAAGTATAGGTGCATATAAGAACCAATATGCATGTTATATTAATTATGCATCTGGATTTAAGTGTCATTGTAACATTTTATTTTGTCCTTTTTTAGGTGGGAAAAACTGGCGCCTATCTGCAGTTTCTTCGTATCCTATTTCGAATGCTCATCAGACTGTTGGAGGTAGATGTGTATGATGAGGAAGAGGAGGAGGAAGAAGGTGAAGACTCATTTATTTCTGACCTCATATGGCTTTAAATACACCATAGATATAACGAGGAACTAAATGTCTTTTTCACGGTGGTGATTTTAGTTTTTGTTCTCATCTTTTCGTGTTCTTTTCATCTCCAGAAACATCAGAGGTTGCAATTCTTGTAAATACCCAGCTGCCTGACATAGAGGAAGTGCGAAAGCTGCCCTTTGACCCCTACCCCCGGGACCCTAAGTTCAGGAAGGCCAGCCCTGTTTACACTGACAAAATGCCAAAGTGCTTAAAAGGTCAGCAGAAATATGCAAACACACAGCAGAGAGGCAGTCTCTGAGTTAGACATTTTAATCTGCCATTGTAAATACAACATTGGTAGTAAAGAGGACCTATTATGCTTTTTATGAACATATTTACATGATTCATCTTTAAAAAAAACGCTTTATTTTTCTCATACTGGCTGTTCTGTACCGAACCGAACCAAACTCTTTGGACTCCGCTCCATCTCCGCTCTAACTAATTTTTTTTTGAGGGCATGCCAAACTAGCAGTTATGCAGATGTGTTACTTGGTGACATCACCACGTTACGGAAGAAAAGGCAGGACTTAAAGCAATGTGTTTCAGGAAGTTCAGGAACAGTGTTTCTGTGGTGGAGAGTAACTCCTTTTGACGTGGACTTTAGGCTTTGTAACATTGCAAACCTTTAACATCCACAAAAAAAAGATATAAACACTAAAGGAAAGAGAAAAAGCACAAAAGCATAATAGGTCCTCTTTAATTTGATTTAACTTAAAAAAAAATGTTACCTCAAAGTATAAGCGTGAACATGTTCAATTTTTGCGATCTGCAGATTTTAAGCAAGAAGGCGATACACCAGCCAAACGAGTGACCAAGTCCATACGTCTGAGCCGGTTTGCCACCCACAATGCCTTTCATCACTGTGAACAGTGTCACCACTACTGTGAAGCAGGCCCAGCCACACAGGTGAGTGCACATCAAACATCTAAAGACACTCATCTGATGCCTCTTTGGGCTTCAAACACTGCTGACCTACAGATACACATCAGATATCCAAACCTGTCAAAATACTTTGAAAGTTTGAGAGCTTGTTTTTTACTCTCCGTAGTCATGCTTAGTGGTGATCTCTCTGTGTTAATAATGCATGTGTGTGTATATTTGTGTGTTGCAGCTGTCGGAGTGCACCTTCCATGCTTTCACCTTCTGCTCGTCCATGCTGGGGGAAGAGGTCCAGCTTCAGTTTGTCATTCCCAAAGCCAAGGAGCAGCACTTTGTCTTCAGTCAGCAGGGCAGCCACCTGGAGAGCATGCGCCTGCCTCTTGTCTCCATCAAGGTTAGTTTACTGTATACATGTGGGAGTGTTTGTGTGTGTGTATGTATGAACTTTATATGTCTGGAGAGGATGGACTCAAAACGGAGGCATCACAAATCAACGTGTCAGATATTGTTTTTGGTCACAACTTTACTTTTTTAGTTTTTACTCTACCTTCTTCTCTCTGTGTCTGTCTCTAGGACCCTGATCTGTTAAAGAGTCCGATCTTCACCCCGACGACAGGACGCCAGGAGCACGGCCTGCTCAACATTTACCACGCCATGGAGGGCGCCTTTCATCTGCACATTCTGGTGGTCAAGCAATTTGAGATGCCCCACTACAGAAAGTACTGGCCCAACCACATCTTGCTTGTCCTGCCGGCTATGTTCAACAACACGGGAGTTGGTGAGCAGCTTACTGGCTTAATTAACCCTCTGAGGACCGCGCGATCGCCGGTGATCCTAAACCAACATGAGCGGGCTCAGTCTTAAAGCTAGAGTGAAGACACTGCTAGATTTCACATGAAACTTAGGCTATATTTTGGCGAGTGAAAAACTGCCATGGCCATATTCACAGGTGTCCTTTGACCTCTGACCTCAAGATATGTGAATGAAAATGGATTCTATGGGTACCCACGAGTCTCCCCTTTACAGACATGCCCACTTTTTGATAATCACATGCAGTTTGGCACAGAAATTAAGTTTTTTAATGCAGTATAAATGTGTTATTTTCACCTATTCTAAAATGCTCTATTTGAATGTTTCTGCATACCGGGGTCCCTAAACAGTCTTGGAATTGCATAAATTGGGTATTACTGTAAAGTTGAGACTCTTGTGGATCCACTGAGCCCAATTGTATTCATGTGTGATGATGTTAGTTCCCAGAGTAGCCGTTTCATTGTAGTGAGACCATTTTTTGAAACTTGATCTCACTGTATAAAATGACCTGTGGTGACCTCTGGGATAATCACAGCTTCATGAAACCTTACAGCCACAAACTAGAGACCTAGGGCATTCACAGTATCTATGGTTTATTGAAACATAAGGGGCTTTCTGAGCAGTTTCCAGAACGTTTAATTGAATTAGAAGAAAACCATTTGGTCACAAAAACACAACAAACTAAATCTCCCCAATGCTTTCCTCATTTTTCTAAACTTAAAGTTAAAGAAGGTTCCCCTGTGGAGTTTTCTTGTAAACAAATGTAAGTTATGTTTACATTCAGTGTTTCTCATCAAATTATGCAGGAGCATACGTCCTCATGTGCGTGCATGGTACAAACGAAACAGAGACCGACTCATAACAAGATTGCTCCATAGCGCTACTATCACCTCTCAATTTATCTCTCTGCTGATAATCAGTGATTTATTACAGTGAGTGAACCACCCAGGTCATATATTTATTATTTATTACAGTCAGTCACGTTTGATTACAGTAGGTAAAAGGTTAAATGTTGTTTTAACCCGTGGAGTGTGACCATCATGCGTGAAAACGTCCACAGCACAATAGCCTGATTTGTATGTCAGCCAATCAGGTGCATGGCCTGTCTGAAATGGGTGTGACTTAATTAAATAGACAGCAACAGGGATCACACTTTCACCTGTTTTTAGTCTTAACATGACCTTGAGTGTCAACGTGGCCGCCTGCCAACATTTCTGTTCAGGATAAACCCTGCACACATTGTGCTGTAAATGGTAGATTCATGTTCTGAACTGCAAGAGTTCACTTGTAAATAAGTAATGCATTGACACCAGGTTTATTATAATAAACTAAAATTGAAACTTAAAAAAAAATAAGCAGTGAAAAATATTTGTAGTCAACTGAAACTAAATAAAAACTGTATTCTTAAAGAAAAACTAAAACTATACTGAAACGATATTGCCTGGGTAAAAACTAAAATAAAAATGTACATAAATTCATTTTTAGTTTTTTTTAACTTTAATATATGACTTCCGAAAAAAGAAGACGGCATGAATTTCTGTGAACTCTCTTGACATTGAACCACAGAATCTGAACGGACTTGACATTCTAGGAGATGGCGCTATATCGCAATTGCTTCACTAAAGTAGAGTGAATATTAAACATAAAACATTATGGCCATTCCTACACAGTTCTCCAACCATGTATTTTTTATATAGCTGCATACTTCTGAGACATTATAGCTGGCCCTAACAAAAAAAAACTAAAACTACCGTGAAACTAAATATATAAAAACTAAACTAGCAAACACACTCTGAAAACAAAACTAAACTAAAACTAAAATCAAAAAGTCAAAACTCAATAAAATAAAAACTAATTAGAAATTCAAAACTATACAAAAGTTGATATACACACACCATGCAAGTGTAGTGCTCAGCTTTTAAATTACATTTGCACTGCTTATTACCTCCTGCAGCACTGTGTTTTGGTTGCAGGTGTAATAGAAGAAAATTGACACATGTGCTTCTGTCTGTTCAAGGTGCCGCTCGCTTCATGATCAAAGAGCTGTCATATCATAACCTGGAGCTGGAGAGAAACCGACTGGAGGAGCAAGGTGTCAAGAGGCAAGATGTATGGCCTTTCATCGTCATGATGGACGACTCCTGCGTGCTGTGGAACACCCACCAGCCGGCAGACAGCAGGTAGTAATTGTTTTTGATTTTGTAAAGTTTGCCGAGAGAGGAGTTGCTGAGTTTTTAGAGTTATAATTGAAGAGACCCTCGTTAATGAAAAGTACGGAAAATAATGTGATTTTTAAACTGTGTTGTCCCCAAAACAAATGTGCTCATGTGTGCCCTGTCATCTTTTTTCTCTTTCAGTGAGACATCAGATGGAACCAACGTGTCACTGAAGACGGTGCTGCAGCATATGGAAACCACACCGAAGATCTCCCTGTACGCGATGTGCGGCACGCGCAGGTGGAGCAGCAGCCTGGCTCGCAAGTCACCCGGCCAGCCCTTCAGCCGGTGTCACCTCCACGACTTTGTCATGCTTAATGTGGACCTGACGCAGAATGTTCAATACGATCTTAATCGGTAAGTTAGTGGAGGATTGTGCCACAATCAGTCACACGTTTGTGCAGTGGCCTTAATCTTCTGCTGTTTTGGTCCTATGTGCAGGTATAGCTGTGAGGAGGTGGACTTTAATCTGAGGGTGAACAGCAGTGGGCTGCTGCTGTGTCGCTTCAACTACTTCAGCCTCATGAAGAAACACATTCCAGTCGGGGGAAACAAAGACTTCCTGGTCAAACCTAAACTCATGGTAGGTTCCCATTTGTAAGTGGATTTCTAGTGAATGTATTAGCATGAAACACCATCTAACACTAAACTGCTTTCTTCTCTATAATAGGAAATAGAAAACCCCACCGCAATCAGCCCGCCGCAGTACGTTTGCGCCCCAGACAGCGAGCAGACCCTCCTGGACGCCCCAGCCCAGTTCTTGCTTGAGAGGTTCCTGCAAAGCTGCAGCCACAGACTGTTTCCGAAGGCCGTTCAGAACAGGAACAACCCAGTTCTGTCCATCGACAGCTACCTCAACATCAGCCCGGAGGTGAGCGCTCCCAGGAGGTTGCAGTTGAAAGCAGGAGAAGAGACAATTTTTTCTTAAACCCACAGGAAGAATTAACAGCCAAACTACTGTGAAAACCTCTTTTGGGATGGAAGCCAAGTGCTGAATTTCATATATTTGTACATACTGTAACTGTACTACTGTTTTAGGGGGATTTCTAAAGTGTTAACTGTGACAAAAATAAGAAAAAACCTGCTGACTGAGTTTATTTCAAATGTTTTTTATAAGCCTAAAGTTTGTAGGATTTCGCTTTATTCGGAGAAACATGTTGCACGATATCACCATCTGTTTTGCTCAGAACATCCTGACCTGCATACACGCACATGTGCAAACACCAAATGCTAACAATGCATTTGTGCACACAAGGTGACGCGCTCTGCACACCTTCCTTACTTGCATGCCTAGACACATTTCTTGTGTTTTCTCCTGTACCAGAAATAAATCATGATGCAACCTATAAATCTGCTTGTAAAGACTCTCCCAATAGCTCCCCAAAGGATTTATTAAGGTTTCATAATGGTTATTTCAACACTTCATGTTTCCTTTAGTTTGCTTGAGTAGAATTAATGAAGTTGTATCTTGTCGTATCTTCTGTGACAGATTTCTGTGTGCTACATCAACTCTCGTCCACACTCCACCAACCTGAACCACCAGGGCCTGCTGTTCAGCGGCCTGCTGCTTTACCTCTGTGACTCCTTCGTCGTCTCTGGACTCCTCAAGAAGTTCCGCTTCCTCAAAGGTGACACATCAGTTCAGTCGTGTTTAATGCCACTGCTTCTGTTGTTGTTGTTGTCTCTGTTGTTATATCATCTACTTCTTATACCACAGTGGTTCACGCGGTAAATGACACTACTGTATGTTGACATTGGGGCATGCCTTTGTAAATATTCCTGTGTCTTTCTGACCAGTAAGTCAAGAACAATTAATATTAAAAACTTAATGCATATGACCAGTTAGATCAATGGTTCCCAACTTTTTTCCTTAAAGGGACTATTTGTAACTTTCAGAAATGCTTGTTAACAGCGACACCTGTGGCCGTGAAATCAATGAAAGTCAGCGTCGGGCTCGCGCTTGCTCGCTCTCAATATACCTGAACGAGCATCGCTCAAAACAGTGAGGAGACACACGTCAGCTAAAAGCACAATATCACTATATTTCAGCTGCTTGGCAGTAATGTTAGCTGACCAGACGAAGGTCTCTCCATGAATATGATTTAGATCTGATCCTAGTGTTGGCTTTTCCTGCCTAAGTGCAGGCTGAAGCAGCGGGGCTCTGCAGCGTGTCTCCCTGCTCTCTCCGCCCGCAGCCGGAGAGAGCAGAGGAGACACCGGCACCCGGTCGGTAACGAGATGACAACGTAACTCTCTGTAGAGCTCCATCACTTCACAAGACACGGGAAACCTCTGTTGGTCTGGAGGAGCTGCAGCAGTTATTTCTGCACAAATGTCCCCTGTGCATTCACTAGATATTCTCAGAGCTAAACTAACTCTTCTGCAGTGTGTAGTGAGCGCGCGTTCACGTCTAGAGGTGAAGCGAGCTGAGCGAGAACGCGCGCGCTGTCTGAGTGAAGGCGAGCAGGCAGAGGAGGAGGGCACAGCGGCTAGACGCGAACGCGCATATGCGAGCGCGCATGTATGCCGACCCGCTACATTTATATTGTGGCAGCTGCCAATTCTCTGGTGCTTGCTGTTGTTTCCCTTTTCCCTGGTGTTTTTTTTGGTTGAGTTGCTGAGTGATTAGAGGGTTATTCAGTTCACCTGTTGCGCAGGGTGTGGGGACTGGCTCTTAAATGATAGTTGAGAGCAGCTTGGTGCATTCCCCTCTTGGCCAATCAGGGTGTAACGACGCCCTTTCTGTAGGGCTTAAAAGAGGAGGGAAACTGCACACCCAGTGTCATTCTGATCTCTCCTTCACTCAATGCAACATGTGTTATCAGCTTTACCAGAAACTCTGGTCTGTTTTGGGCCCTTTTGGGATTCTGTGATCTTTGTGTTTTGTTTGTTGAGAGTGTTGACTCTCCTAGTTGGGGAAACAAGTTAAGTGCCAACCAATTGGGTTACCTGCACTGGGACGTTTAGGTACTATTTGTGCAACGATCTGGCTTGCCTTACGATAGCCTAACGCTTGCAGGCTGTATTTTTGTATTCTATTCATTTGTTGATTTTCAATGAAACCCTTTATACCCATTTCTTTTAGTGTATTTTATTTGGGAAAACTTTAAAGGAGGGTAAAAGGAAAAACACAAACCAATATTTCAGTTTCCTTAATTGTTTGTTATTATAGAGGTATTTGTTCATTATTGAAGAGGCATTTGTTCATTATTATTATTAAGAAGGTATTTTATTTTATATTATTATGTGGATGGGAACAGTTTTTCAGTTCTGACTGAACAACTAAAGTCTGGGGAACTCAGTACCGCCACAATATGCTTACAAAGTTACAAACAGTCCCTTTAAGGGACCCCTTTTTCTATCATTGAGTAAACAGCCGACCCCTGACTAAGTCACATATTTTATGGATATTTCATATTATATTTGATGCATAACAATAACAGCACAGAACAACTGATAAATTGTACAATTAACCCCAAAAATGAACGCAATAACCACAGGAAGTTTGTGTAAAACAGGTGATTTGGATGAATTTTGAGCAGATTATTTCCTGTGAATATTGCAATAGAGATGAGTTTTCCTGTTATTTTTAAGAACTTTAATGCAATTATCTATATTATGTTTTTTTTTTATTTTTAACAATCATACATAGGCCTTACTTAATAGGCTTCAATTTTGACACAATCAGTGTTTTCTTCTTCCTGACGCTTGGCAATTGTTCTATCAGGTCTTTGGTTGTTTTAACTGCGTAAATGCAGGACGAGGCTGTTTAGCAGAGAGAAAGGACTGTGAGTATAGCTTGTGTTCAGGTCTTCACCAGGGCCTTTATCCTGTTTATATCCTAAATAATAATCTAAACTTTAAAAATAACAATTTAATTTAGTTCTCCTCGCAGAAATGAATGAAATTCTGACGCTTTGGTGACCCCTAGTAGGGGTCGGGACCCCCAGGTTGGGAACCAGTGAGTTAGATCATTCAATTAGAAAAAAAAAAAAACATTAACCCTGATAGATGTAGTAAGCAGCACAGCCTCTACGTTATACTAGCAGGCCTTTTAGACTCGGGTTCTGATTTGTTTTATCGTGTCCACAGGCGCCACTCTCTGCGTGATCTGCCAGGACCGAAGTTCCCTGCGTCAGACCATCGTCCGACTAGAGCTGGAGGACGAGTGGCAATTCCGCCTGCGGGACGAGTTCCAGACAGCCAACTGCAGCGAGGACAGGCCCCTCTATTTTCTGACCGGCCGACATGTTTGAACCTGAAACATCCTGCTCATGTTGCAGGACACACAATCAGAAAAACGAGAATAGATTTGATTCCAAACATGCCAGCAATCACAATTCTTGCCATTCCAAACAGAAGGTCCAGAGAGGATTGTACGCTGGAGCACAACATCCAAAGTGCCCCACAAGTGGACACAAAGCCACCTAATATGGCTTCCCTTTCACCTATACTGCCACAGTGCACTATGCCTGGCTCTGTAGAGGGCCGGTGCGTGTTTTAACTCTTGCTTGTAGCTGGGCTTGTCTCCACTTGAGCTTCTACTGAAAAATAGACTTTGCTGTGGTGGGGAAAAAAGCACAGCTGAAACTGAACTTTATTTGTTGTGCGCCAAAACGGACGATCTCTGATCAACGACTATTTGAAGATTGTATGTGTACATAATATATGTACTTTGACTGCAGTATGTCCCGTTCTGGACATACGTGTTTATCTCAGGGTTTTAAAGGCGGATACAAGAGAGGCCGCTTAAAGGGGTAAAGCTTTTTCTCCGAGTTCACCGTGTATTTTTGGCATTATTTACTTGTGTTGTGCACCAAAGACATCCTCAGCTGCCCCCTTGCCTTTTCCCCCTTCGCTTTCCTTGTCCGTCCTCACAAACTCCACCAAGCTCATTGACTATAAAACGTCAGCTCACCGCATTTAAAGAAGTATTAACATAGAGGTTGACCTGTATTCATCAATCATTTAAACTGCAAATGGACTTTTCTCTTGTGCCTCTAAAGATATTTATGTGGCATCGATAATCCTGAAACAATGACGGGGAGCTGTGCGAGTGACACGTTCATTTATCCAAAGACTTTATTCACAGCAAAAGAGAAGTGCAAGTTGTGTCCTTTCAAGAATGTAGTATGTTAATGTTCTATTAAGGTTTGAATATACAACTATGAAGCAGGTCTGTTGTCCAAAACGCAGGGTTTTACTTTTACAATGTTTAATGCCAATCAGACGGAACAGCGTGGATTAACACTAGTTTACTGGTATGTTCTACATTTTTTTGTATTTAGGCTTTTACTGACTTGAATACTGGGTATTTTAATCACATTAACGTCAGTAAATGCCATATAATAAGCAAGCCTCTTCACTGCCAAATATCCTGCTACTGACTGTGCCTGCTACAATGTTCTGAGGCTGATTGTACACTGATGGTTTTGGCCACCGTCCACATATTAAACTCACAATCTGCCATCTTTTTGTCCCCCAAAACAGAGAAAAAAGGGTTACACACTGTCAAAAGCAGCTGACCAGATCATTTCATATACTTGAAAGTAGAATGTTTTTATATGTTTCCGCACAGGGTTGTCCAAAGAATATGCCTTAAGTGACGTTTTCACACAGTCACTGCTCAAGTCACTAATTTTTTTCGGACCAATGAGAATGAAGAAACCATTTAACTGTGAGGCGAAAAAATGTCGTTTGTCTGATTGAAGCAAAGTGAAATAATTGGATTTCGGACTACTGTACTGTTTAAAGCTTTGTTTACATTAATAATATATTATATCATCCCCTTAACCACTGAGGGTTACTGATGTTTTTTTTAGTCTTGTGTAACTTTTGCCAGTATATTTTGGTCACGATGTCTTTCTGCATTTTTATGTTATGTTGCAAAGACGAGAAGAATCTACCTAGATGAGTCCTTAACCATAATGTCTGAATCCCTTCCTGTTCTTGCGTTGGGTTTTTATTGAAAATGAAAATCAGGTCCATGAGGGATTCTTATTTATTTGACAAGCATTTTGGACTGATAATCATATTGAAGTGTAATATTTGATTGCATGCTGAGCTCGCTTAAACCGAGGGAGTGTGTCCTCTTCAAAAACCATCCATGAAGGCTTTGCACAAGACCCGAACGAATGATTCTTAGATCTACTGAATGTCACTGGGGGTAGGAAATGTGAACTTGCACTATACAAGTTACCAGCAGAAAAAAAAAATGTTTCCCACTACTAAATGAACCCCAAAATTAGTCCAAATATAAGACTGGTGATCAAAACTTTAACTTAAACGCCAATGGTCCATAGAATGTGTCTTTCTTGTTAATAATTTAACACTTAATATGCAACTTGCTCTCACAATCTTCACTGAAATGTGTTTGAGAACCATGCGCAGCCCAGCGGTAGCCTTGGTGTCTGGCTGATCTACCTCATGTTTACCATTGTGGTTGCAGGCTGTGAACATAATGACATTAGAGCCATGCTATTGTTGTTGGAAATTTATGAATGTAATAAAATGACTTCTAAAATCATTCACATTTTGTTTTTCTTTCTTTTAAGCTTGAATATGTATAAGGTCTTCACCTGTGACAATAGCACAAATACAGTATAACATATAGGATGAATAGGGTACTCGGGGGACAGAAATATACATTGTAATTTCCAGTTATTCCATATTTAACCCCACCTTTGTACAAATTCACGCTGTGCAGCACAAGATTATTAAAATCCACAGAATTCTATTGATTTTTATCCTTTTTATTATTATTTTATTTTTTTATTCTATCTTTTGATTTCTAGTGGAACGTTGTGGCATAATGTCTTTTACGGTTGCATTGACACAGTCCCAGAAAAGCTCTAGTTGAGTGCAACTCCAGAAAACGTGAATATGGTATGCCCCTGATGACATCATCAGGGTTATGTTTTTTTTTTTACTTTGGAAAGCTCTCTCCAGAGCCTTATAAGACATTATATACAAATGTTTTGACAGGCTGAATAATATTCATGGTGATTAGTAAACTGAACTCCATGTGTAAAATTGGTAGCGTGCCCCTTTAACCTCTGATTCCCATGTGTTTGGTGATTTCTGTGTTATTTTAGTGTGCTTCTCATGTACCTGCTGCGCATTCTAGTGTGCTGCGAGTGAATTAATACCAATCTTTATGCACTCACCTATGCGTCCATTCAATCACAGATATATTTATTCTGTTTCAGAGTAAATCCCAGGACCTTGCTCATTTCCCAGTCACCTCCTTTCCTGATATCTGTCTAACCTCACCACCTCTGTAGCCACGCTGTGACTTTGCACAACGACTCTCTCATTATCAAGAGCAGAAATGGCTTCTTAATGGCTGCTTCGCTGTAAGGGCACAGGGGCATTGTTGGTCCAGGGACAGTACTATTTCAGCTCCCTGCAAAGTAATATTAGAGCACACTTTCCATCAACCTACAACCCCTGTGTGATATAACGCAGGGCTATTTTCAGCCAGCTGCAGTCAGGGTAGGATAAGGAAGCGAGGGCAGGAGAGAGTTGCTGGCATGCTGATTCTTGCTCATCATAATTGCTCTTTGGAGAAAAGCAGAAAGATGTTGCAGGAGGCCTGAGAGATTTTAGAAGTCCCAAAGTGATTCATTTGTGAATTCCCATGCTTAAAAAGGGGGCAAAGGGTAATTGACTGTTTCATGACTGCAACCGTACAATATGTTAAGATCAGCCTTTTTTGGCTTCTCTCGATTATGCTGTCGTTTTACATGTGGTACACAGTTTCCTTTCTTTTAGCTGATATTTCTATGTTCCTGCAGTAAATATTAATCTTGGAAAGACAGTCTTCAGATATTTTGCCCCATTTGTCTGGATTAATTTACAGAGTAAACTGAAACTTGACATACTGATATCAATAGGGCAATTCAAAAATTTGGTTGGAGGTTCTATTGATTTAAGCTGTGTCTGTTTTACATATTATGCTTGTGTTTTTATCTCTTTTTTTAACTACGTCATGGATATTTCATAAAACAAATATTTATAACTTGGAATGCTGTTGTCTGTATGTATATATATATTTAAATGTATTTAAATATTTAAATTGTATAACTATATTTTTATGTCATTATCATTATTATTTATTTTTATTTTATTGTATTAAATTAATATTTGTTTCTGTACTCAGGTTTCATGTGTCTTCCTGATTAAATAAACTATATATTTCAACAAATCCTTTGAGGGAATGAGAAAATGTCTCTTGATAATTCTGACATTTCTTTCAATGATTGAGTCCTCGGGCGATTCAGTAATTATTATTAAACTACTTTCAAACACTGACACGATTAAAAGTGTGCAATACTGCTGTGAAATATAATTTTATTCCCTCATTTATGGATCTATAACTATATAATTATGCAGTGCACATCCTCACATGAGCAGAGATATCAACACCATTCATAATAGAGGGATTCCTGCCACATAATATCAATTTTGGTAACCAGCAGTAAATCACTCATCCCTCTTGGCAGTCTACTCTAATTACTCTCAGGCTTCCATAAACCATCTCGCTAAAACCAAAGCTCATCTGTCTGTGGGCTTATTGCAGGGGGGGTTGGGGTGAAGGTAAGTGGAGTGCCGGAGGATTACAGTTTGCCTTTGGGTGGATCACATCCACTATTGCGTAGCTATGCATATCCTATCAGCGGCTAAGCCCGTGAGTGTGGAGTGAGTCAATTCCAGGGAGCCAAACCCTCCAGACTGTGATGTGAGGAGGAGAGGGAGGGTGACCCTGCAGTGACACGCTGCTGCTGGTCATGCAGTAAGCCAGCTCAAGAGGTGGACTGTCAAATGCCTTGACTTCAGGGAACGAGTCTGTGAGGGGGGGAGGAAGTCCTGCATGAGCTCGACACCTCACATGACTGATCAGACTGAGCACCACCAAGGTAAAACGCAGTGTTGTAGTCAACACCACCTAATCCGTGACCAAGTCATGACTAAGACCGGAGTGTATCGAGACAGAGACTTGAGGGGTTGAGACCAAGACAAGACCAAGACCAGTGCGAGTCCCACACTGCATGACACACAATAAAATGTGTAACAGTAAACAAATGAAAATTCCTCTTCTTTCACCTCTTTTATTGCCATATGTCGTGTACGTATATGTGTGTATGTATAAGTATACCAAAACAAATGTCTTAATAAAATAATCAAAAGGCATTGCAGAGGTGCATTTCATTTGTGGGAATTCTCCGTTTTTTTCTATGAACAATCATTATAATGATGTTAACAAATATATCAGACAATGCAAAGGCAATTTAGTGGTATCCCTGCAGTTGAGATCTTGACCGTTCTTGAAATAAAATCCTCTATCTATAGAGTCCTCTTTGTCTGAGATCGAGATCCATAAGTAGTAAAAGTGCGGTCGATCCAAGAACTTCAAAAAGTGGCCTTGAGACCGATCTCGAGTACTACAACACTCGTAAAACCCCATTGTTATAGACAGAGAAAGAAAGAAAGAAAGAAAGAAAGAAAGAAAGAAAGAAAGAAAGAAAACTGCTGACAATTGCAGTCAATTTTTCTAACCTGCCGTACACGGTCAGTCGGGCAATCCAATATTGAGTTAATACATTAAAAGCATTTGAGACAGCAGACAAATGGACCTAGACTCTGTTTAATAATTTATTAAATACAGCGTATTACACTCATGGTGATAATGTGCATATTATACTATAGAGACAATTTTTTAATTTAAAAATCTTATTGCTGCACACGTTAGACATGATGTTTCTTCTTTTTTTATGTATAGTGTACAAAATGAAATGCAGCCTCCTATGAAAAAACAAACAACATGTCCTTTGTGCTACAGAAGTGATGTTAAGGGTTCAGGACATGATGTGACACATGCTACTCAATGGACAACTTGGCAGAACAAAGAGACACCAAAATTCCACAGGAACAGGAAGTCAAAATCCTTCATGCAGTGTGTTACGGAAAATCTGGCCGCCAGTCACATCTGATCGTTCCATCGATGCCAACTCATACGCGGTAGCCAGCCACTTGATCATTGTTGGCGAAACGAAACCAAAAATTGACTGATGACCAGGTTCCACTAACAATACTACGCATATTGTAAAGGAACATCCTTCAAACAACCAATATGTACACTCCTATGTGCGTTACTTCATTCACATCACTGTATCTAGCACCCTCAGACTTACTTACAGAACTAACCACCAACACCGTCACAAAGAAAACCTCATGGAATTCATATACTGCTCTGTTCGGCCTTTGGGATATACTTTCATATATCGTATGAAATGAAGTGCCTTGCATTAAGGAATTAGAGGCATGGTAGTATATCAACTAAAATAGTGCAATTTCACATTCCTTGTCATTAATGAGTTATTCACCATATTATACATTTGTAGAACTATTTGGTGTGCGTAAAAGGTAGAATGTGTGAAAATAAAAGTGCATGCAGAAGGTTAAGGAAGGACAAGATCGACATTTTGGGAAATACGCTCATTCGCTTTCTTGCCGAGAGCTGGATGAGGAGATTGATACCACTTAAAGATGACCTGTTATGTTCATTTTCAGGTTCATACTTGTATTTGGGGTTTCTACTAGAACATGTTAACATGCTTTAATGTTCAAAAAACGCTTTATTTTTCTCATACTGGCTGTGCTGCAGCACCTCGTTTCACCCTCTGCCTGAAACGCCCAGTCTGCTCCTATTGGTCAGCTGGCCCACTCTGTTGTGATTGGTCAACCGAACCAAACTCTTCGGACTCCGCTCCAGCTCCGCTCTAACTAGCTTTGTTTGAGGGCCAAACTAGCCGTTAGGCAGGTATTAAGCAAATCTGTTACTTGGTGACATCACCATGTTATGGAACAACAGGGGGACTTCAAGCGAGGCGTTTCAGGCAGTTCAGGAGCAGTGTTTTTTGGCATGGACTTTGGGCTTTGTAACTTTGCAGACCTTTTACATGCACAAAGAAACGATATAAGACACTAAAAGAAAGGGAAAAAGCGCAGAAAGCATAGTAGGTCCTCTTTAAATATGAGGCAGCCGGTGAGCTTAGCTTAGCTTAGCATAAAGACTGGAAGCAGTGGGAAACCAATAGTAAAAAAAATCAGTCTGCTCGTAGGTGGATTTTGTCACCTGCTTCCAGTCTTTATGCTAAGCTAAGCTAATCGGCTAGCTTAGACATGAAAGTGGTATCAATCTTCGCATTTAACTCTCCGCAAGAACGCAAATAAGCGTATATCCCAAAATATCAAACTATTACCTTAAAGAAAAGAAAGAACCGTATGTCAACTGGTAAATAACATCTACCTTTAAACAAGGAAAATACAAACTAAAGGAGAATGATTGACAAAACAAATTTACACAGGAAGTATGAGTACATAAAGAAAATCCCTGAGGGCTAAAATCCTACTGATATAAGTACTAAAGGTTCAAGATGATTGGATTTCCATGTACAGTACTTGTGTTAACTTCAAAAGAAAACGATTGCACAATGTAATCGCAGAATTTGTTAGCTAGCTAATGCAACTGACTGAGATGCGTTCATCTTTTCAACGGTGACATGAGCAGCTATGCTTCTTTTTTTAATAAACATACCACTGACAGCGTGATTATATACAATGACTTGTTAGCTGCGTGGAATAAATAAATGAATGCGACACAAATGCTGCGATCAATAAGATGTGCCCTTCAAAATGAGAGAGAATGTTTTTTTTTTGCTTGTGGCGGGAGGAAGAATGGGACGGAGGGATGGAGGGCAACGATAAAAGAAGGTCAATGGAAGGAAGGAAGTAGGTAGAATAGGGTTAGGTAGAGAGGGAAGGAATGAAGGATGGATGGAATGCAGAGAAGGTGGGATGAAGGGCAGGAGTAAAAGAGGGAAAAAGGTCAAAGGAAGGAAGGTAGGAAGAAAAACAAGTAAGAATTGACTGAGATATGGAAGGAATAAAGGATGGAATGCAGCAAGGAAAGATGGATGAAAGAAACGATTAAAGGAAGGAAGGAAAGAAAGAAGAAAGGCATACGAGAGAGGAAGTCAAACTTTGTTAAGTTCTCTTATAATGAGAGGTCTTGGAGTCCGCTGCCTTGTTCGATGACGGCCTTAGCAAACTGCTTGAAGACTCGGTCCATGTACGTGCTCCGTCGAGGCCACAGGCCCTCCAGGAAACCGATATGGCCGCCGTGACAGGTAATGAGCAGGGCCAGGTTGGGATTCTTCTTCACTGCCTCCACTGGAATGGCTGCAACGGAAACACAGGGTCCTGTTTGTCTTCTCCGGGGGACTAGATTTTCATTATTCATGCCATTAAAATGAGTTGTGCCACTCACCGTGAGACGGGGAAAAGACATCATCAGCAGCGTTCAGACACAGCATTGGCACCTGCACAGATTTCAGCCTGTGGACAGGACTGGCATCATGGTAGTAGTCGTCATTGGTGGGATAACCAAACATTATGGAAGTGAACCTCTCGTCAAACTCTCGAATGGTCTTTGCCTGTAGGGAGGGACCGAGTAAGATGATTAAAATGTAAAAGTCTACGTTGTTGAATTAGCATTTACGGCTAAATGTCACTATAAATAATCCCGACCTTCATGACATGATCGATGTCGTAACACTTTTCCAGCACTGGTCTGTGTCTGCAGGGGGAGATTAAAAATAAAACTGTCACCGACAACTGTTAGGTGAAATGATTTGCATCTGAACATGTCCCTTGAATATGCTGACAAGGTTGTAACAGCATAATGAAACAGCAATCAAGCTCAGCTTTCCAAGTAGTACTACAAAAGCCTTACTGTGCATTTATATCACGCCCATGTTAATACACAGATTGGAATATATTGTGGGTATTATAATTGCAAAAACGTTGCCAGGCAGGCTTTTTTTTTTAAATATGGAACGCAAACCTTTGATTAACACATAAAAAACAAATACGTAAAACCCACTTATTCAAGCTTCCCTATAGCACTAGCAGTGAGTTAGCGGCCGCGTTAATCCCGCCCCGTCTGACCTGTGCACAGACGCTTGTAGGCAGCTGGTGAGGTAGGAGTTGAAGAGGAAGCGGTCCAGGGGTTTTTCCAGCGAAGCGGTGCACTCGAACACATCCCAGCCTGCTGAGAAGACGACGACCCCTCTCAGACAGGTCTCCCGGCCTTTGCGCCCCAAGTAGTTGGCCAGCATCATCCTGAATATGGAGTGAGGGCGAGAGGACGGGACAGATGGGGGGAAAAACAGGGATTGGAACATGTTCCATTTCTAACCAATCCTTCACTTCTCATGGGATTAGTGCTGTGCAGTAAAAAACACCTTCTTTGGCATGCTGCATTAAACAACTGGGACCATAATAAAGCACTAATATAGCCTGACTGATACTGGATTTATATTAGTATATGTAAATGTAAAGTAAATGTGAGTTATGAGTAGTTTACTAATGCTGGATTATGTTATGTCTGGTGATTTCTGGGTATTGCAGTTTTTAGTTGCAAGTTTCCACTGAGTCACCGACCGGTGTGAAGATGTCTTGTACAGCTTTAAGTCACATTCTGAGATTTGTTAGCAGTGTCCAGTCAGATGGAGGTGAGTGGCTTCATTACCCGCCCATTGATACTCCAGCAGCCATGATTGGAGCAGCTTCATTAGTCCTCTGGATGTGCTCAATAACAGTCTCCAGATCCTCTGTGTTGGCTGCACAGTAGGTCCTCGGGGTCTGGGTGGGACGGGAAGACAACAGAGTCACTCTTTTCTTTCTGTCTCTCTATCTCTAGTCAATGTTAAGAGTTGAAGCATTATGCTTTTGGACCATATTGGGTGAATATTAAGAAACAAACTAAGTAAAAAACTATCTGAGACACACAGACATGACACAGGACAAAGAGTTTACAGATTAATATGTACACAATCTCCCTGGGCAACATTTGTTATTGACAGGGAGAGATAGCAGCAAAGGAGGTGGACCTATAGAGTCTATCACTGTTAGGCTGCTCATGGTATTTTCCATCTTCAGGGAAGATCAGTTACTGTTTCCTGATGGGGCTGTACAGTGATGCAAGAAGCTCTGACAGAAGCCAAACAATATGATCCAAAAGGCATATCAGGCTAGAGCTGAAATGATTATAGTATTTTTTTTAACCAAAAATGCCAACTATTCACTGGTTCTAGCTTCTCAAATGTGACTATTTGACATTTTTCTTAGTCTTCTGCCAAAGTAAACGGAATATCTCTGGGTTTTTGGCTGTTTTTTCAAACAAAACAAGATATTTAAAGACTCTGGAAAACTTAAACAAGGATTTTTCACTTTTGTCTAATGTTTTATTTAAGCATTTAGTCTGTAGAATAGGTGAAAAATAAGCGGAAAGGCTTCCAATCCTAGCTTTAAATTTGGACTGTTGGTTAGACAAAACAAGACATTTGAAGGCTTCACCTTGGGAAAATGAAACTAATCATTAGTCCTAAGCAGCCAACTCGATTCTCTACCTTTAAAATGTACAATAATTATGTAACAATTGGTAATTTCTGTTATTATGACTACTAGTGCAGTGCCCATTCAAAACGTGCCATTCAGAAGGTGCCGATTGCCTTGACCTCCGGTGTTGCTGCTTGCTGCTTTCTCGAGAACCGCTCATCCAAACAACTTCACACTCGACACTGCTCTTCCTTCGGTCCTGAGCAATATGCCCATCAAGTGTGAAGTTGATTGGATGAACGGTTGTTGAGAAAATCTAAGGACATACAGACATACTGTACATACATACATACAAGCAGACAGAGAGTAAAAGTGTCAACAGCAGATTTTTATTTCTATGACCTACTGCATATAAATTAAATTGTTATTTTTGCAAGCCAAGAAAGGGTGACATCTGCCTCTAATGTTGTAAAGCTATGACTTTACAGCTTATCTTGAAAAAGATTATATTATCGTTGTTATCCATTCAGCCTATGATAGAGGTCAACAGTTCTATGATTTTTGGTTAAAAGGGTAGAATCCCTTTTCAACTTGAAACAGTTTGTCAGGCAGAGCAGGTTACTTAACATTATATAACAAAGCAGCTTGAACTCGAAGGAGCCTATTTAACAAGTCCAATTCCTCAGGATGCTGTCAACTCTTCAGCCCTTCATTAAGATTCAAGCAGAAACACGGGCAAAGCAAATTCCTGTTTTTCTACTCTCTAAAGGTTCCTCTAATAGGCCTGCACAACTTTTGGACTCTGCAGTGAAACAGCTAAACTTACAAACTAAATAATCACTTAACATATTTAAAAGAGAAACATAATACCAATAGTAAGGGGGAAATATTTGCACAGCAAAGCTACTCCACAGGAAAGGGTAACGTAATAGGCTTTTTACGAGGTCTAGAAATAGGGCACTCGCACTCAGGACAGTCTTTTGAGGCAGGGGGGCATCTTTCACACAGCGAGTCACTCTAAACTAAAGCGCTGGCCTATTTAAACAATGCACGATATTCACACTAAGTGGACACAGAGAAAACAATCACAGGGGCGTACAAATGCTACATCATTTGCATAGAACAGCACAACTCCCAAGTGAAATGAGGGAGAAAATCCCAGCCTTTCCACCACCACTTGGTACAGAGCCAAGGTTAGACAGTTTCAACTTTTAGCTGAGACAACTAAATTCTGGATATGACCTAGAATACATGTTTAAATCAAACTGACACTTTGCTTTAGTGTCGCTTTTACAATTTTTTTTGCAGCTGAGACAGAATACGACAAAGACAACAGCAGGTCACAGATCAGCCACTGGTTCAGATTTACACCCACTAAGAGGAACATTAGATTGATTGTGGGCAATCCCGGCCGGTAATGAAACACCATGTGTGCTATGAATGAGATCTCTGTACGGTAGTGATGGTGTGATTAGATCGGGGTGATACATTCATCCATAAAGAACGTGCCTCTGTTCCAAAGACGACATTAAAACACGGTGGGTTTGCTTTGTGCTATCAGTGCTCGGGCTCATTTTGTTGGCTAAATATACCCGGCCGGGTGTAAGAGGACAGATTAAGATAGGTGTCAGAACGGCACGTGCTCGGCGAGGTCATATTTCTGTGTATCGGCATTAAAATACAGTATCTGCCTGCAACTTAATCCCTGATGTGCAACAACATTGTCTGTGCAGCATCCGCTTAGGGCTCCCTGTGACACGTGTGGAATAGACGTGCTCTGTACTGGCTGAGTCTAGGAAAAGGACAACTCTACTGGGAAGCTGACGCACTGACAGCAGTCCTTTTTATCCCGTACACATGTCTGTCTTTCTGAATATGGACGAGACAAATGAAGACATGACATAACAAAGAATGATAGTTTAAAAACGATGACACACGTTAGATTCTTACCAGCAGCGTTTCACCGGAAACCCCTCTGTTGTTGAATACCACACATCTGAAATACACAAAACATATACTCTTATTAGGGCTGTCAATCGATTCAAATATTTAATCGCGATTAATCACGATTGTCCATGATTAAAAATAAATTGCACATTTTTTATCTGTTCAAAATGTACCTTAAAGAGGGATTTCTCAGGTATTTAATACTTTTATCAACATTGGAGTGATCAAATATTCTTGCTTTATGCAAATGTATGTATATATTTATTACTGAAAATCAATTTACAACAAAAAACAATGACAAATATTGTCCAGAAACCCTCACAGGTACTGCATTTAGCATAGAAAATATGCTCAAATGATAACATGGCAAACTGCAGCCCAACAGGCAACAACAGCTGTCAGTGTGTCAGTGTGCTGACCTGACTATGATTTGCCCCAAACTGCATGTGATTATCATAAAGTGGGCACGTCTGTAAAGGGGAGACTCGTGGGTACCCATAGAAACCATTTTCATTCACATATCTTGAGGTCAGAGGTCAAGGGACCCCTTTGAAAATGGCCATGCCAGTTTTTCCTCGCCAAAATTTAGCACAAATTTGGAGCGTTATTTAACCTCCTTCACGATAAGCTAGTATGACATGTTGCTACCAATGGATTCTTTAGGTTTTTTCTAGTTTCATATGATGCCAGTATCTTCACTCTAGCTTTAAAACTGAGCTTGCTACAACCTCTGACAGAACGATTGTGTTAATGCGTTAAATAAATTACTGGCGTTAAAACGATTTTGCGTTAACTTTGACAGCCCTAATTTTTATAAGTTATCAGTCTCCTAAATGATTCCATTAATCACTTCATCTTAGATTGTAGCTGAAAGAAGTTCAGATAGAGCTGAAACGATTAGTCGATTAATCTAGAAAATGAATCAGCAACTATTTTTTATGGTACCAGCTTATTAAAGGTGCTATTGATGACATTGATAACACTCAGAAACTAGATGTCACACCTTGTTAGAAGTGGGAACCAAACGTCATATTTTGGACCCGCTAATTTTTTAAAAATTATTAAAGGGACTGTTTGTAAAATCAGAAATTGCTTGTTAACAGCGACACCTGTGGCCGTTCAGTCAACGAAAGTCAGCGTCCTGTTGCTCGCACTCGTGCTTGTGCTCGCTCTACATTGACATGAACGAGCATCGATCAAAACAGTGAGGCAACACAAGTCAGCTAAAACCACAATATCACTCTATATTTCACCTGCGTGGCAGTAATGTTAGCTGACCAGACGGAGGTCTCTCCATGAATCAATGCTGATCCTAGTGTTGGCTTTTCCTGCTTCAGCCTCCCGACAGCGGCTGGAGGGAACAGGGGAGACACCGGAGTTTGGTCGGAGACGATAACATAACTCGCTGCGGTGCCCCATCACTTCACAAGACACGGGAAACCTCTGTTGGTCTGGAGGAGCTGCAGTATTTATTTCTGCACAAACGTCCACTTTCACTAGATATTCTCAGAGCTAAACTAACTCTTTTACAGTGTGTAGTGTGCGCATATGCATGTGAGAGTGAAGCGAAAGAGCGAGAACGAGCGCTTTGTGTGAGTGAAGGCAGGCAGGCAGGCAGGCAGAGGAGCAGAGGAGCAGAGACTCCGGCCCTGGAGACCAAAGCGACGGTCTCCCCCGCGTCCTCCGATCGCAGCCAACACTGTTTTGGTAGACGGGCTTCACTAGCTATAACTTTGCGGTTTTGGTGCGTCCGTGTAGTTTGTGTTGGCGTCTTGTCTGAACAGTGTAGCCACACGCGAGCGCGCATGGGACAGCGACCCGCAATGATTTATACGTGTAAGAAGTTACAAACAGTCCCTTTAATTCACAATCATAATAAAAAAGATTTCGGCACCTTTCTAAAAGCTCTGCAGATATATTATTTAAAAAAAAAAAAAAATTGTCTACATAAAATGTTCATCAATAAGACCTTTAAAAGTCAGTATTTTCTGCTTTACTTTTTTATATGATGGATGGATGACTGAAGTTTTCAACTCTTGGTCAGACGAAACATGCAATTTGAATATGTCATTTTAGAGCTCTGGGGAATTGTGATGGGCATTTTTCACAATTTTCTGTCATTTATATATATCTATATATATAGACAAAAAGATTAATCAGCTGAACAAGGAAAAAATTGGCAGGTTAATCAATGATGAAAATATTTGTTAATTGCAGCCCTAAATTCAAGGGTTTGCTTTTTAACCAAAAGCATCTGTACAAGGAAGAAAAACATTTACCAGCTCTAGTAAGCTTGCTTCTTTGTTGTCGCTACAAGTTACCGACTATGGAGCACGGTGGCCCAAATTCCTTTAAACAAATGTTCCTTACTTAAAAAAAACTGAACTGGGAATATGATGAGACGTGCAGGGAGGCACAGCTGTGTGAAGAGCATTCTGTCTGTACTGCAGAGCAAAGGCATCAGCATCCCTCCTCTCATCTATTACCTGGAGTCAGACCTGCTGTTATGGTCGGTGTAACTCAGCAGCAGGGTGGGCGAGAGGACGGGGAGGTGTGTGCATGGGGGTGTGTGTGCTTAAACACACACTGCAGCATAGACTCGGAAGCTGGTCTGGGCTAAGCTGCAAAGCTTGTACCGGGATAAGCTGTAATTCATTAAGCTACACAGACAGGGGTGAGGGGTGGAAGATGCTGAGTTTGCCATGCCTTCCCAAATCTGGGTGAAAGAATGAGTGCAGGGAACACGGAGGAAGGGCCTCTTGGAGAGAGGAGAAGAAGGGGGGAGAAACTGCAACCCTCTGCAACTCTTTCGAGCTTGTGCTACGTTTGGCGATTTACAAAAGCAACTCTTGACACAGAGCTTAGCTGCCCACTTTATTTGTGCACTTCACCTGAAATAACCCCTGGCACTCGTGCACGCGTTATATAAAAGCTACAAAATCATCACAAATGTTGGTGTTAGGTTTTACCTTTTAATCAATATTGGTGTGATTGCTGAGGTATTTGGACAAAATCACAAATTAGAGCATAAGGCAGAGAGAGTGCCCTGAATGTCTCACTCAGTGCTGGACCTCAGCCAGGCCGTCCAGCCAAGACCACCCACCTATAGCCCAGATCACGGCTCTGCTGGACCATGTGCAGGATGTAGGACTCTCGGCTGGTGCCGGTCAGACCCGGGAGGAGGAGGACTGTGGGCCTGGTGGCGGGGTCGGGATGAGAGAGGCTGTCGTCGTTGTCGAACCAATCCAAAGAGATCTGTCCTCCATCTGCTGCCTTTATGAGCTCACTGCAGAGATGAGCGAGACACGCAACTCAGCAACAGACGGATATTATCTTCTTTATTATGTATCTCTATGTATTGATTCATTTGTCTCAAGCATACACACAGGACAACACTGATAAGATCTGCTCACTGAATGGTCATTAATATTGTTTAAGTTCTCTGGCTTCATTCTCCGCACAATTAATATTTGTTCTGTTCAGTTCCAGGTGAAGCGACTACTTCATTGCATCCATCACAAGTGCTCCCAAAGGGGAACTGGATATGTGAGAAGGACACTCACTTACAGCTGCCTCATTTCCCTTGTGATTATCTTGTCAGCGTGCTTTGCAACACACAGCAAAGTTAAGATAAGGAGGAGGGCATTGCACCAGTGGGCTCTTATAGTCAATCAATTTCTGGGCTATACAACCATAGCCTGGCAGATGAGGTCATTCAGTCCCAGCGCTAGTGCATTTTAAAACCCGCACTGCACACACACACACACACACAGCCGCCGGTGAGCCAACTTGGCCGGCCGACCGGCGGTAACGACATCAGCATGAAATTACAGAACCGCCATGAAATATGCACCTGGAGCTAGACTTTAAAGTCAGTGAGGGCCAATCCAGAGTGACTGGCACACACAGTGGGAGGGGACCTGGTGCTAATCCTTCGCTCGGACAATGAGATGAGTGGAATTTCACCCTGACAGCTATCGTCAAATAGGACGGTTTTCACGGTGTCTGTCCTTGGGTCAACCTTGGGTAACTTCATTATTGTGGGGGTGTCCTGTTGTCCCCAGAGGAAATGTGATAAAACCTTGAGTGAATGTGACCATCAGTCTTACCATGTTTGATAACAGACAGTTGGACTAAGATGAATGTGCATTATGGGAAAATTTGTCTCCTTGACTAAGCAGAGGCAGTGTGAATTAGAGATGCCAGCACACGAGTTATGACAATACCGGTGTTACAGATTAAGCTGGACAGTTATCCATCAATGACACTCAATATCTGTTTACCGTTTCAATAGAATTGCATTGCTAGGCAACAGCTTGGGTCCATGTTACGTCATGTCCTTGCACTGCAACAAGGAATATATAAAAGAAGGAAGGGTCATCATGTCACTGAACTCACATTGGTGCCATGTCGGTAGTATTCTGCATGTAAATTGCAGAAACTGCAAATTTTATATGCCTCTATAAATCTAGACCTTTATACTTGCAAAATAAGAATGGTTTCACAATGATGTAATGACCTTCCTTCTTTTATATGTTCCTTCTGCACTGCAACAGGAAATAAACTGGGACACATTTGAAATGTTTACATATTTAAGCTTGCCAAATGGGACACCAAATCCTCCGCCATTGTCTGGTCGGTCAACTCTCGTTACTCTCGTCACGTGATAAGTGAAATCTGACTCCAGAGAAGTGAAAGCAGACACTTTCAGTTTATAATTGTAGCGTCTGTCGTCCGACAAAGTATTTATAACACACTGAGTATTTTCATTTTAATTAATTAATTTTAGTTTTTTTATTTGATGAACGTGGGCGCTGATACGCGAAAATGAAAATGAAAAAAAGGGGGTTAATTCTATGACAAAAAGCAAAGCGAGGGTGGGGGCAGGGGGCAAGTAATGTAAACGGCGTTTGCCCGAACACCATGTAAAAACGTGTAACAACGTGTAACACCGTGTAACAACGGTAACACCGGTAACAACGGTAACACCGGTAACACCGACTACCGCGGCAAACCTAATGTGAATGTTTATTGGGACAGACAAATGATGAGACACCAAAATCCAGTGATGAACAGTGCCTGTGCTGATTGATTTTAAATTAATCAATTTTAATTCTTGTTTAGGTTGCGGTTAATGTTTAGCTTTTATGTTAAAGGTGAACAAAGCAAAAGCTCAATTATAGGAATTTCTTTTTTCTTTCTCCAACCCCGAGTACCTGGCTGACAAACAACTCACGATTATATCTCATAATAACTACATGTACAATTTATACTGTATATTCACACACGTACACTTAGCCAAATATCATGGTCATGGAAATTAGGGAACGTCTGAATGCATGAAACAAATTACGTGAGAATGTAATACGGATAAATCTGTTATAAATAGTAATAATGAAAAATAAGTCTCTCTTAATTCATTTTAATCTCCTGTATGTGTGCAGGGGGTAAGGAATGCAGTGGCAATTAATCTTCAACAGAATGTACATTGAGAGGGAGTAGGCTGGGCGGCCCGAGCCTGCATCGTGGCACAAAAGATCTCTTTCTCCTCTGAGCCTTTGAATCTTGGCTAAAAACAAGACTGGGTTTTTTTGTTTCCAGTTGTGAAACTGGGAAGAAAGAAATCAAGAAACAATGGCAGTTTCTCAGTGGCCAAGCAAATCTTTGAATGTTCTTAACAATGCTTTACACTGTGGCCATGGAACTTACTGCAGTGGCCTTTAAAACTGCCATTGTAAATGCACATGTACTGTACTATGTCAAAGGTGAACTTTCTAACTTTCTAGTTTGCATGCTTCACCCTTATCTCTATGACCTCTTTGACTGAAGCTGTTTCATGAGTTCAAACGCACATATTAACCAGGTGAAGCGTGTCTGCTTGCAAGGAGAAATAAATTCGTGTAGTTGTGGGGAAACAAAAAAACTTGTGTGATGGATAATTAGTATGTCAGTCATAGCGAGGACTTACTTTCTGTAGACGACCCCCGGTTTGGCTGTTACAAAGGGTCTCAGCAGAGTCTGGATGCGGCTCTCCCAGCACCAAAAGGTGGGGTAGTAGGTTTCTGACACTACGGGACATTGCTCCCTCAGGAAGTGGTAGAACTTCTTACCCCCCGAGATGAGCTGTGGCTTCTGCAAAACACAGGCGAAAGAAGAGTGAAAATACAGGTTATATTATAGAGTCCAAAAAGTGACTTCTTTATTTTTTTGCAATAAATATGTTTTAAATATAAATATAAATAAATGTTGTAATAAAACATTGTATAGCTCTGAGCCATGTTTTGTTACATCATATGTTGTTAAAAAATGGAAAAATCTAAATTATTGTCTTAAATTGCATAGCTTGTTGCATTGTTGTATCTAAACTTAACTTCAAATCCTCTGATGCAGATCAGCAAAACAAAACCAAATAACACTTAAAATAGAGAAGATTTCATTTGTAATACATGATTAAGCATCCAACTGGTTGATACTGAAACACACGATCAACATGAACCTGCATTTAAGGTCTCTATTACACTTCAACATAATAATAATAATAAAAATTAGGCATGCATTAGCCCTGCAGTTGTACATTTTTAACAATATGGATTTGTTGCATAATTTAGTCTATTATAAGTCATTCCACTGGAGGATATGTTGGGCTGACTGGCAATGTGGCATTAAATCCAGTTCATTTAAATGTGAATTCAAACAGATTAACGTTTATTATTATATATAATATAATATGTATTATATTATATTATATTATATTATATTGTGTTATATTATATTATATCATATTATGTCATATTATATTGTGTTATATTATATTATATTATATTATATTATATCATATTATGTTATATTATATCATATTATATTACATTATATTATATCATATTATGTCATATTATATTGCGTTATATTATATTACATTATATCATATTGTGTTATATTATATTATATCATGTTATGTTATATTATATTATATTGTGTTATATCATATTATGTCATATTATATTGTGGTATATTATATTTTATTATATTATATTATATCATATTATGTTATATCATATTATGTCAATTATATCATATTGTGTTATATTATATTATATCATATTATGTCATATTATATTGCGTTATATTATATTATATTGTGGTATATTGAATTCATATTAAAATTATATCTAATATTAAATTCAAGTTCATGCATAAACATGCATTATTATTATTATTATTTTTATTTGTATTATTATTATCATTACTACTACATAAAATCAACCCAGTGAGTGTGAGCCTCTGCCTGCTATGGCAACCTACCATGCATTATTACAGAAAACCTTCACCCGGCATGTCTAGCTAACATCCAGCAACCGTGTAATGTCAGCCTATATACAGCTAACTGTAACCGTCCTGCTACGGATTGATTCTAATGTAGTTATATAACACATGGATGTAGATAATATTAATTTGAGGTAATAATATGCGCCATGAAAACGTGTGTCTTTATATCTCCCTGAGATGCATCAGCCCACATGTGCAGGCGCGTGTAACATACAGTAGGTTATAGCCCACCACAGCTGGACAGACAGATGCAACCTATAATAGAAACCTCCATCAGCAAAATGCACCGGTCGAGTATCATCAGTGATGGTGATGCTGCTGCTGCTCCATGAAAAGCACACACAGTGGTTTTATTATAGGGATATAGGGATATACTGTATATATAGGGATATAAAGCCTAAATTAACATTACCTTGGCTACTGAGAGCAGATAGTAGCAGGTGTACGCTGCGCTAAAGCCCAGCACCAGAGACAGTCCGACTCCCGATCCGAACAGACCAACTTTCACCTGATTTTCCAGATAATGTGACAGATCCCTGGTCAAAATGTTGAAATTGAAGTCCAGAGAGATCATTGCAAGGTCCCTGTTTATCCCCCGTAGTGCAAGGACAAGCGGCCAGCTCGGTGGAAAGTCAGCTGTGTGTCTGTCTGCCTGCGAAGCCCACTGTGAAGGAGACAGTCAAGGGGACCTGATGTGGTGGAGATATTTATATATATTTATATAAGTACACGTATCAACGGAGAGGTGGCGCTCTTTAACCAGATATCAGTGGAGCCGCTCACAAACTAGTCAGTCAGTCAGTCTGTCTGTCGCCTCCTGCAGGCTGCAGAGGGGATGTGCACCATGCGGCGCTGCAGTCTCAGCATCTGTACTGTCTTCAGTGGGGATAATATATATATATATATATATATGTATATATATATATATATATATACTATGCAAGACAGCTTCCTGTTAAGTAAATTTCCCAGATCTTTTTAGTTTTTGTATTTTTGTATTCAGAAGGCTATATTCACTTCATACAAAGTACAGATGGATGGACTACATTACTATGCAAGACAGCCTCCTGTTAAATACAAAGGACTTATAAGTGTGTCCCAGAAGTTACTAATCATATAATAATATGAAGAATAACACTAGACATGTTTAGCCCAGTGTTTCCACTTCATTCCGTCGCAGCAGGGTGCTACAGCAGTCTCTTGTGCTTAGGGCTGGGCAATAATTCAATATGATAATTTATCTTTTTACAAAGGAATCGTATCATGATGAAGTTATATATCGAGATATCATGATACACTATTACGTCATCTAAATTGATAATAACAAGCACACACTAACTTAAATTGATCAGAAAATCTGAATTGATTAGAATTCTGCTTATGGGAATACCACAGTGCAGTTAAATCAAACTATTGTCTTACTGTGATTACTCTGTATTTGTGTGCATGCATATATATATAATATAACTCAACCACAGACAATTAAATAGATATTTGCAAAGACAGCATGAACATCACTGAACACCTTCAGCTTCGGAAAAAAAGTGATCATGTATTTACTGCAGTGGAAACTTCTGCACACAGTGTAACTGAATTAACAACAACCAGGCAAAGCAGGCTAACTATAACTGCCCCAGGGGGCTACAGACCCACAGGGGGCCCCAAAGACTTAAGGTTGTGGCAATTAGTTTGTGGTAATTTAATTAACGGAGAATGTAAAGCACATTATAAACTGAAATGATTAGTGCCTTAAGGCAACACCTGTATTTTTTACCTATCTTAAGGACCCCATCTTGTAGAGAAGAGCCCTGAGTTGAAATCTATGTTTGAGGCCTTTTTTTTTTATTATTTCAGTTCATATTGGCCTTATATAGTGTATTTTACACATGCATTTTTTTCTTAACAAATGCACACAGAGTGCGGAAAAACGTGGTCATGTGGGCTAATCTTTTTATTTTTATTTTTGAATTGGAAGAACATTGCAAGGAATATAAATCACAGAGCAAATGAGTAGCCTTCTATTTTTTCATCCATTTTCCAATAAGAAAAATAAAGGAAATAACCAATATCACACTAATGCAACAGTTACAACAAGACTTAAAGCAGCAGTGACACCAAAATTAGTGAAACACTACGCACATGAAATAATAGATCACATACACATATACAGACAAAATAAATAAAAATACATAAAGTTAATTTTTTTTTTAATGGCATTAGTTTGTGGTAACTTAATTAACTATACAACACCTGTATTATTATGATCTAATCTTGGAGCCACATCTTGTAAAGAAAAGCCCTGAGTTCAAATCTTTTATGGCCTTTTTTAAATTTCAGTTCATATTTGCCTTATATGGTGAATTGTACTAGGTAAATTGCTGCTAATAAGCTACTTACACAATGCACAGAGAGTGGAAAAAAATGGGGCCCTATAGTGTGCTATTCTAATCAAGGCCCACCATGGTTTGTCTGATTTCAAAATGAGTCTACAATAAACGTGTTTTGGTATTATCAGATTATAACATATGCAGTATCTGGTGAGTCTGATATGACTTAAAACAACATGGAAATGGAGTTAACATCGGATCGTGAGGAAAGGATTAATAAAATGTGGCAAATTTTAGGTTGACGCTGGATATAGATGAACATACAAGTGGCCTTGTCAACCTCATCTTCTGGACTTTGGAGTCACTGGGTAAACATACTTCAAATCATTGTAACATCCCTGGAGTATTTATTATTGGACTTAATATACTTCGTTGAATAATGCTTCTGTATTCTATCTGTGTATGGAGTTTTGATGTGCCACTGAAAAAATTACAGACTTCAACTTAACAAGTTGTTGATTATGATCAATTAATACATAATTTAAATAAAGATAATCTAATATGCCAATTATTGTATTAATAACAATGAATAACTTCATCAGTAAAATTTATTACATTGCCTTTAAATGAGAAAAAAATATTCCATTCACTAATACCAGCTGGTGGCCTTTGACATACTCCGGCTGCTGCTATTTCTTCTCTGTGGGCCGGATCTGATTTAATTCTGAGTATTTGAATTAATGTCAGCAGCCATCAGGTCAGACAGTCATAATGACACCACTATAAATCCACTGTAGACAATATATCTAGTGTGTATGCTTGGATGCAGAGTAAATTCATTCTTAAGTTTAAGGTGGTATGTATTTAATAAATTAATTAGATAATCAGTGTCGGTTTTGTATATGTTCCCACGACTAGACAAAAAAACCCATATATATATATTTTTTGTACTATAATATACAGTACAATAATAATAATAATAATAATAATAATAATAATAATAATAATAATAATCTTTATTTGTATAGCACCTTTCTAAACATAGTTTCAAAGTGCTCTCACAGATACAATGAAATACAGAAAAATAAAAACAACGATAAAAATAAAAAACGTAGAGACCAAATGAGACAACTAAAACCCGTAACCAGTGGTATCAAAACAATAAGTTACTACACATAAGCCAAAAGAGGACAATATAAGGTGTGGGAAAAGGTGCACCAAGCTGTTACCTTATGGAGTTAAAAAAGCCTTTTTATAAAAATGGGTTTTTAAAAGAGATTTAAAATTGCTAGTAGAGCTGAGGTAGGCTGTTCCAGTCTAGGGGCATTGATGGCAAAGGCCCTGTCACCCTTAGTCACCAACCTAGACCTGGGTACAACGTGTAGAGCCAAGTCAGAGGACCTCAGGTTACACGGTGGCACATAGGGTGTAAGGAGCTCAGTGATGTAGCTTGGTGCCAAACCATGCAGAGCTTTAAAAGTTAATAATAACATCTTAAAATCAATTCTAAATCTGACAGGCAACCAGCGAAGTGCAACTAAAACTGAAGTGATGTGCTCAAATCTCCTCGTACCCATACCCAATGATTGTTTGTGATTAATTTGGTGTGTGTAGCCTACTTGTCTGTGCAAATCAAGACATTTATAAGAGTTTAAATTATTGTTCTGATTGGCAGACTATTTAACAATAACAATTCACAAATATCTGTCTGTATTATGATTTTTTATTATCAACACGGAGCTGAACAGGTGCTTGCACATTGCAGATGCTGCGCATGCGCAGCATATGGACTTCGGGCTTGTTTTCCCCCAGCCTCGCGTCGTCTTCGGGTTTTGTCGGCTATCTCCGGAGCTAGTTGTTGCTCAGCAGTCTGGTCTGAGGGTCTGAAACGATGATTGACAATAATGGCGACGCGTTTATTCTGAGTTGACTCCTCCAGGGAACCATCTCTGGGCTGACAAAGGGGAACACCTTTGGATGGGATTTTCATCACCTCAGACAACAACAACAATAATAAGGACAAAGGACTACATTTACCTTCAACAGAGAAAAGGACTTGCTAGCCAGGAGAGGTTTTATCTTGCTAGGTAGCTTAGCAACTCGGCTCTGCTAGCTTGTGCTAAGTTGAAGAGGAGGCAGTGTTCTGTGTGGAGGAGAGTGGAGCTGTTTTTTGACACTTGCTGTGCTTTTTCGGGTGAAATTAGTTTCTCAAATGCAACACCAGAGGAGGCGCTAGGGTGTAGTTAAGGTTAGCTTTGTGGGATAGTTTCTGTAGGAGCCTCCTTAGGTAGCTAACTGAGCTACTGAGCTAGCAGGCTAGCTTTGTGGATTGTTCCAGTCTCTTTCCTGTTAGGACTTGCTCACACTTTGCATTTGGAAACCGACTCCTAGCTGGCAAAGAGCTGCTAGCTTTTTTTGAACTTGTTGTTTTTGGTGTTTTTGCACATCCCCTTTTTTTTTTGTAAACATGACTACCGGCAGGAATAACCGAGCTATGATGGAGGGAGTCGGAGCCAGAGTCGTCCGCGGACCTGACTGGAAGTGGGGCAAGCAGGATGGAGGAGAGGGACATGTCGGCACCGTGAGGAGTTTTGAAAGTCCAGAGGAGGTGGTGGTCGTCTGGGATAATGGGACTGCTGCTAACTACCGGTGCTCTGGGGCTTACGACGTGAGGATATTAGACAGTGCTCCAACAGGTAACTTTTACAATCAGTTGATTTTGTTTGCACAGTAATGTCTTTCAATGCAAAATAGGTTTGCTTTAACATACAAGATACTGGTCCCCTTTTTTTGGGCTTTTTAGTGAGTGCAGGCATGAGATTGTTGTTGCTGTAATTAAAAGCTAAGATTACAATGGTAAGGCAAAGTCTCTGCCATTCAAAATAATTGGAAACTTTTCAGTGTTCAACACCACCTGTTCATCAAGGCCCATGATCTCAGCTGACTCTTCCTACACATCACTCTTTCTGAAAGGCGCTATATAAGTCAATCAGTTGTTTTTGTTTGCCCAAGACTTTCATACTCATTTAAAGACAAGTAGTGTCTTTCAATGCAAAATAGGTTTGGTTTAACATGCAAGATACTGGTGGTCCCTTTTTTTTTTACCTTTAGTGAGTTTAGTTTCAAATATGTTTATTAAGAAGCATGTGCATGTTAGTGATACAGACTTCTGTGGGGTGTGTATCATGCTTCATTTTTTATATATATATCAACAAAAACAGACAATACTAGGAGCTAAGGGCAAACGAAAATGGAGACAAGCAAATACAAAGAACATAAGTACTGAAAGGAGAACAAAACAAAACAAAACAAAACATAATAAATAAATAAATAAAACACAGACAACACCCTAGGGCATACAAATCAGGGAAACATTGGCGACATACAGTATATACATAAACATGTGTTGGCCTTTGGTGAGTGCAGGAATGAGATTGATCCAGACAAGTTGATGCTGTAATTACAAGTTTAGATTACAGTGGTAAGGCGAAGTATCTGCCATTCAAAATAATTGAAGAAACTTTCAGCGTATATGTATAAAAATGTATAAATTTAAATACGTCCTGTCTGAACAGATGTATGTCACAGACAGCACTGGTGTACAAGATATGCAAATAAGCTTTGGGAGATATGATTCCAAATTTGCACATTGAGAGGAAAACATTTATCAACATTATATGCAAATATATCAGTAGGATGTACTGATGTCAGCATGGACATAAAACGATTAAGGATCACTTCACCATTGTTTAGCTTCATCTGTCTGCACTTGTCATAGTATTACATGCCAACACAGTTACACTTTTCAGCATGTATCCCATTCATTTAAGTTCTTTATATATTCACCTGGTGATGTAGTCATGGGATGAGGAGCGGCTGAGTTCTTTATATATGTTTCTGAAGTATCAACAGCTTCTTGAGAAGTGAGTGATTTAAAGACCGTAACGCCAAAATGAGTATAGCTGTTCTCACATTAACAGGTGTCAGATTTTGTGAGAATGAATATAGGGAATATGGACAAATTTCATAGTGCACACAATTATGTCAAACTATGTAAAATACATAGTGTTCAGATTGCATATTGACATTTTTTTTCTTCTTTTTTATGCACAGCTAGTATACATATTGTTTATAACAACTGATATACAATGTAATATCATACAATATACAACCCCAATGTATTAATGTTGACCAATACTGCCCCCCCAGGCATCAAGCATGATGGAACCATGTGTGACACCTGCCGTCAACAGCCCATCATTGGTATTCGCTGGAAATGTGCTGAGTGCACCAATTACGACCTTTGCACAACCTGTTACCATGGAGACAAGCATCACCTGAGACACCGCTTTTACAGGATCACCACCCCAGGCAGTGAGAGGTTAGTTAGCCCAACATTTGCCAGTGTTGTGCCTCATCTTTAGACCCACCATTGATAAAATAGACACAAGGTAGCCAGGTAATCCATGCACTTCATTGTGATTGGTTGGCCTACCCTTTTACTCCCTGGCTTTATGTGTGTGTGTGTGTGTGTGTGACATTTGAGAAGTCTTTTGTGCGCCCTGCCTCTCAGACAGAATCTATCTCTATGCTTCCAGCCCTCAGTTGCCAGGCAACAATTCAGCCTTGTTTTAAGATCCAGTCGTACCTTTTTAAAAATTATAGTAATGCAGCGCTTCCCATTTGTTGAATTTATTTGAGTAAATTTCCCATATCTTTTTAGTTTTTGTATTTTTGTATTCAGAAGGCTATATTCACTTGATACAAATTGCAGATTGATTGAAAAGTCTGTTTTGCAGCTGACTTTCAAATTTCAGAATTTAAAGCTTCGACTCTGCAGAAAGCGTTGTTATTGCATATGATGAACATAGATAATGAACATTTCTGACTACATTATTATGCAAGACAGCTTCCTGTTAAATACAAAGGACTTATGGGACACATAAGTGTGTCCCAGAAGTTACTAATCATATAATAATATGAAGAATAACACTAGACATGTTTAGCCCAGTGTTTCCGCTTCATTCAGTTGCAGCAGGGTGCTACAGCAGTCTCTTGTGCTTAGGGAAGGGCAATAATTCAATATGATAATTTATCATTTTTCAAAGGAATCGTATCCTGATGAAATGATATATCGTGATATCATGATACACTATTACGTCATCTAAATTGATAATAACAAGCACACACTAACTTAAATTGCTCAGAAAATCTGAATTGATAAGAATTCTGCTTATGGGAATACCACAGTGCAGTTAAATCAAACTATTGTCTTACTCTGTATTTGTGTTCATGCATAAACAGTCAGTGTATAGCTAGAACTATTTATTCAGTTTTGTCTAATTCACTTGAACCTGTTACGTTCATTTTGCACTAATTAAATTAGAAAATACTCAGTACTTTTCATTTGGCAAATATTTAATCCATAGGTGTATACAAAAATAAGCTTTACCATGTTGTTATTTCATATAGACTATTTATTTATTGAATTACCAGAAAACATGCCATATCATGATATATACCATTATCAAAATATGAAATTACTTATATCAATATATTGCCCAGCCCTACTTGTGTTTAATATTGCTTAACTTATCACTATTTTCCTGGAGTCAAGCTCTGTCACTCAAATGGCATTATCACAGCCGGAGACCGATTGTTTTCCTCTTTCTCTTCATGTTGATGTGTAAAACTACAATTTGTATGAACTCTGCACTTCCTGCATGTATCTGGCAATTGATTCATTTTAGTGTGACGGTGTTTTGCAGTGAAAACAGCGGTAGGTTCACTGTCAAGCGTTCTCAGGAAGTGTTGACATTGTCAGCGAGACATTAGCTAGACTTACCAAAAGTTGACTAATTAAAAGTTTACCTAAAAGTAAAAATTAGTTTTTAGTCAGGACAATGGAAGTTGGCTCAGAAGCTTTACAGTTTGGGCAATCTAGGGCATGAACAGTGGTAATCAGACCGAAGGATCTGAGCAAAATACCATTCTTACATGAGGTAGTACTGTGTGTGTGTGTGTGTGTGTGTGTCTACACTCAGGTCTTATGGTAAAAAATCACAGAACGTTTCATGTGGAAACAATGTTTTAGGTGTGGTGGTGTGTGGAAAGTGCAAACATTGCTACCAATTAATTCATGTACAGACAAGATGAAGTCAAATTGTTGGAGGCAGCATTACTCTGTGCATTCAAAGATGCTCTACATGGAGATTAATGTAGCTCATGTGTTGTAGGAAAAACAAGCAATCAAATCAGTCACTGATTTGATTTAAAGTTGTATTATTTCGACTTGTTTGTGAGCATGCACTGTCACTAAATTCCACAACTTGCATTTGATTGTGTTATCACACAGACTGTCAGTACTGCGATGATGCTTCATCCATTTCAGGCCTATTTCATCCAAATCCCATAGTTTAGTAAATGAACACATGGCCCAACAGCTGGCAGCCTTTTCAACTGAGTACGACTTCATTTCCCCCGAGACAGACATTGCATAATGCACAATGGGTGCTGGGGGTCTCCCCAGCTCAAACAGCTCCGGCGGCGTAGTGGGGTGTTTTGTTACACCACATTAGATTCTGTCGCTAACCGCCGAAGAGGGAGTGGTTAGGGGCCACAAGCGGTTTGCATTGGTTAGACCTGCACTGTCCAGCTGTCGCGTCTACGATCAAGGCTCACACTTGTTTGATGGTTAGAGCTCAGCTATTAATTGCTGTTACCATTTCATTGGTTAGGCTCGTAGCTAAGCTGGAGTTTAGACTGTAGCTCACAGCATTATAGTGATGTCAGAATGTAAAACAAAAATTTGACTGCTTAACCACTGGCTTTTCATTTGCATTTGCAGCGCCATGATTGTTGGGTATGGATGAAAAGAGAATTGTCAGTGAGGTGTGAATGCCATGAGATTACAAAAAATGATTGTTATTCATGATGTTACAACATGACACCTGCCACTCAGTGATGCAAAGCGTGCTCCTTGAATTTAACTACATGAAAATACCATTCCTAAAGGCAGTAGAAAGTCACAATTGCTTTTGATCTCCAGAAAGCTGCCACTGCGAAATGGTGTGTTTGTGATTTCAAAGACCTGTAAAGATTCTGGTTTGATTTGTTTTGCTATCATCAAACATCAGCTGCCCTATGCTGAGACAGTTGAGGTTTGTCAGAGACTGCATGGTTGAAACAGCAGATTAGAAGCTGTTAAGGCCAAACGCTCACAGTAAGATTTTTCATCTGTGTCGACCAAAAATCAGTCAAGTGCGTCTAAACATTTTCATTGGTCGCACCGGTGTGTCTGACATTTAGCAAGACGGTCTCTGTGTGTGTATGTGCGAAACTATGCCCTGTACTCCTACTCTAGCAATATCATATATATGCTGCGGTGCCCGTTACACCTGTCCCAGCTGACATCATAGGTGGAGGTAACTTCTCCACCACCTGTCTCCCCTCCTGTCCCCGGTAAGATGCCTAATCCTGATCAGAGACGCTGGATTAATTTCAGAAGTGGAGATGGGGGCAAAAAAGTGTGTGTGTGACACTGTAGGATACATTTAATAACACAATGCAACTTTACCGCTAATTTCTTCTCTGCTCAGATGATCGCCAAACAGCTGATCTGCTCTGAGCGCATCCCTCTCTCTGTCGCTTGCCCACTCTCTCACGATGCACTCATTACGCTCCTCTTATACAATACAAACTTAGCATGTTAACGTGGATTTCACTTAAACACGGCCATGGGCATTTTCACACAGTAGTACTGCGAGCCTCAAATTGTGCGTGGCGAGGCATTTCACACGTTTTTTTCTTCATCTACTATTGTTCGCAATGTGGGACAGGGGCGTAAAGTGGGGGGCCAATGGCCCCTTGAACCCCCTACTTCCAGCTGGGGTGTAAGAATTTATCGAAAATATCGATTATCGCAACATTATATTTTGTGATACTGTATCGATTCTCAAAAGCACTATTGATTTTTAATTAATAGTTTACATGCAAAGATGAACTCAGTCAATACTTACCACTGTTTTGATTACATAAAAAAAGTAAACTTTTCTAAATCTGATTGTATGCATATGGCGATGTGTTCTTTATACTATGACATTTTTCCTAAAATTAGATTTAAAAAATCAAACTATATCGCCTTTCTTACAGTCTCGCAATATATTGAATTGAAACCCCTGTATCATGATACGTATCATATCACAAGATTCTTGCCAATACACTGCCCTACTTCCAGCGCCCTTCTGATCCAACGGAGATTGTCTCATCTGACTTAAAAAAACATTTATGTGCATCTTTATTCCTGTTAATCATTTACATGATGTGTTAAGAAATTACCTCTGTGTGTGTGTGTATGTGTGTGTGTGTGTGTGTCTGTGTGGGAACTGACAAAAAAGTAATGCTTAAAATGTATTACATTTTGGGTGCACCTAAATGAAAAAGTTGGGTGCACCAGTGCAACCAATGTAAAATGTCAGTCTGGAGCCCTGCCCATTTGCTGAAAGTAATTTACACCATGACTCCAGAGCAGTAGGCACAAAAGGAAGGGCTGTTGAGGACATGAAGTAGCAGGAGGGAGGCAATAGCATCCCCTCTGCAATGCATATTTGCTAATAATTGAAAAAAAAAATGTAAACAGAGTAAACACCTGCTGTTGAATACTCTGACAGTGTCACATGAGTGATTGAAGCTTAACCCAAATGAAAATAATTTTCTCTGTTTCTATCCGAGCAGAGTACTTCTGGAGTCACGTCGCAAGTCAAAGAAAATCACAGCCAGAGGGATTTTCACTGGTGGCCGGGTGGTGAGAGGAGTGGACTGGCAGTGGGAAGACCAAGATGGAGGCAACGGAAGGAGAGGAAAGGTAGGGTAGCTCCCAAGACTCTGCCCATTTTTTTCCCCACAAGCCAACAGTTTTGACCTGTAAATATGTACATTACAGAGATGAGATCAGTGAGCACTGAGGCCAATAAGACATCGACTCCAGTAAGTCAGTCACCTTCTTGGGCCAGTGCTTGAAAGATGTTTCTGGTTTTACTATTTCTCAAGTAGTGAAAAGCACGGGATCTTTACCACTTTTCTTTTTTACAAATACGTTTCTACATCACATGAGGGCTTGAGGTATAAGGTACAAGTGTAATGATATCTTAATGTTTTTTGCTGAATGAACATGACTGCTAAATGATTCAGTTCCAAAAATGCAGGCAAACTCCGCTTTTTGTTATAACTTCAAAGCTGCACAATTAAGTGGATAATATATCCCTGGAGATAAGGCAGCCTTGGTGAGCCTGACAGAGGCCATCATCACAACCACATGTGTGCCACTGAATGGAGCATGACCACCCCCTAAAGGCTGCATAGAAGGATCCCTTGCCTTAAACAATCTTAGGGAGGAAAAAACAAACTGGCATCTCAGGATATGATGTGATGTGAAATGTGCAGGAGCCTCAACCAAAACAGGAAGGGCACAGACTCAACATGTTTGTAGCATGGACATGTTACAGGCAAGCGAGAACACAATCCAGTCCAGTTCAGTCCTCTGGTGCCTAGCTAGGTGTGCAGCATTATGCTGAAGTTGAAGATAACTATATTGTTTTGTTCTGCAGCCTTTAAGGTCATAAAAATATATATCTCTTATCTGCAATCCACTGTAATGGATACTACAATAACCTTCCATCCATCCATCCAATTTCTTCCGCTTATCCGGGGCTGGGTCGCGGGGGCAGCAGGCTTAACAAGTTATTCCAGACGTCCCTCTCCCCAGCATCGTTTTTCAGGTCTTCCTGGGGGACCCCGTGGCATTCCCAGGCCAGACGAGATATATAATCTCTCTAGCATGTTCTGGGTCTAACCCCTGGGCCTCTTACCAGTTGGACGTGCCCAGAAAACCTCTTAAGGCGTCCAGGAGGCGTCCTGATCAGATGCCCGAACCACCTCAGCTGGCCCCTTTCAACGCAAAGGAGCAGCGGCTCTACTCCGAGCTCCCTCCGGATCTCTAAATCTGAGCCCAGCCACCCTACAAAGGGAAACTCATTTCCGCCGCTTGTATCCGCGATCTCATTCTTACGGTCACTACCCACAGCTCATGACCATAGGTGAGGGTTGGAACGTAGATGGACCGGTAAATCGAGAGCTTTGCTTTCTGGCTCAGCTCCCTCTTCACCACAATGGTCTGGTACAGCGCCCGCATAACTGCAGACTCCGCACCGAACCGCCTGTTCATCTCCCACTCCATTTTTTCCCTCACTCGTGAACAAGGCCCCGAGTGTCTCACTCCCATGTCCGGGGGTGCAATCCACCGTTTTCCGGCAGAGAACCATGGCCTCAGACTTGGATGTACTGACTCTCATCCCGACCACTACAATAACCAAAATCAATATATTGTCTCATATCACTGTGTCAGTAATATATTGATATCAGCCACCTTTAGCTCGGGTGAAGAGTTACAAATCAGTGAAAGTAAAGATTGCAAATTGCAGATCCCACTGTTCTGATTGCATAAAAAAAGTAAACTTTCATTTTCACGTCATGTTTTTCAAATTACAGTTTATCATCTTACTTACAGTATCGCAATATATTGAAGTATTGCAACCCTATATCATGATACATGTCGTATCGCTAGATCCTTGCCAATACACAGCCGCAACTCAGCATAATTTTCCTTAAGTGGAGAATACTAAGTTAGCCCTGTTGTTAAACTTCAGCAGCTATAGCCAATAATCCAGATTTAGTGGAAAATATAGTCTGATGAGTGTCACAATGTGTTGGAAAATGATCAAAATATGATAGTAACTTTGTATGATGAAAGGAGGTAGTAGAACGCGCCACTGAAATACCTTTACTCCTTGGTTTAATTCCACAGATTCCTTTTTATCTTAACTGAGGCTATAAACAGACTTCCTTGCTGCAGGTTATTCCAGGCTTAAACACATTATTAGAAAGTAATGCAATGGCTGATGAGGTTGCATTTGTTTAGCACACTCTATTTAGATTTATACTGTAAATGTGCTGTAAAGTGCTTGTATTTTGACTCTGGTCCAGACCCAAGAGTGTTCAATTTAAGAGTCCCTCCAGGCAATTTAAGACTTCATTTTGCTGTGTTATTTAATGGCATATCTCATTACAGTTTTATGATGCTGTAAGCAATATGCTCTCAAGAAAACTGCTATTGCATGTCCTGCAGCTTAGATGTTCCGTTAGTTTAGCATGAATATTACCTCCCGAGGCCCATTAATCAATTACCTCTGTAAGGGGCCTGGAAATAATTTAACTATTTGATTTCTGTATTTACTTAAGGCACAGCTTTTAATTAAAGAATTAATTTACTCCGATACAGCTCTTCTCTTGACACTTTCTAAATGTGATGAAAGCGTTGCGCTGCTTGTGATGGAGAGAGAATTGTCTGGTGTGAAAATCCCAAGCCCATCTTCCAAATTTGAATTGATTTTGCGGTCCCCCATTCATAGCTCATTGCTTATTTATGCCTATAACACATCATTTTTCTTGGCTTACAGTGCCCTTCAGTTTTTTTGTTTAGCCAAAAGCTGTGAGCTGGTCCTCACTACAGAAGTTGGGTACAGCATTAGTCATAATGTATTACAACAAGTACTAACTCAAGAGAAGCTGTGTGTGTGTAAAAATGAAGTAACAGGTGTGTTTGTTGGAGTGCTCTTCTTCTGTAACCCTGTAGTGAAATTTACACTTCAGTTTTTTCCTGTCTCAAATTATCGTTATTATATCAGACTTCAAAAATCCACTATCAGTCGACCTCTACTACTTTTGGATAGAAAATCATGTTTAAAAAATTCCTTGTTCTGATAGCAATCAGCTATGTTTCCCACAGGCTCGGTCTGTGGCCCGGCTGAACTAGGCTTGCCTTTGTCTTGTGTCTTGTTTTGTCTTTGGAAACAAACACACTAATGGTTGCAAAAGTTTAATTTAAACATTCTTGGAGATTTTACAACTGTTCTGAACTGGTTAAAAAAAAAATAAGACAATAAAAGGTTTAGTATTGACTGTGAGATTGCAATGCAGGGAGAATTACAGCAAAATCGAATTGTGACCTCAAGAATCAAAGCATAATCAAATTTGTTCTTGACCAATCCCACTGCTAATATTTCTCAGTAGTTAGGGAATTAAACTTCACTTGAATTCAAAACACAGTGACTGTGGAGCATACGGAGCGTCTGACACTACCAAGTATAGATTTATTACATCAGTATGCCAACATTTTGCAAAAACTAAACTCCCAACTACACTAAAAACTCCAAGCCTATGGTACGTGTCCACAGGGGCGTTTTTTATCGCGAGGGGACGCGACGCTTCCCAACATTGGACGCTTGGTGGGCTGTGTCCACAGGGGCGTTTTTTATCGCGAGGGGACGCGACGCTTCCCAACATTGGACGCTTGGTGGGCTGTGTCCACAGGGGCGTTTTTTATCGCGAGGGGACGCGACGCTTCCCAACATTGGACGCTTGGTGGGCTGTGTCCACAGGGGCGTTTTTTATCGCGAGGGGACGCGACGCTTCCCAACATTGGACGCTTGGTGGGCTGTGTCCACAGGGGCGTTTTTTATCGCGAGGGGACGCGACGCTTCCCAACATTGGACGCTTGGTGTGCTGTCCCTAGAAACAAGGCACTCGGCTCCTGATTGGACGAATGCTTTCCCGCCGTTGGCTGCTGCTCCCAGCTTTCAAACCGGAACCAGTATGGAGGCTCGTTTGGAAACTTTCTTCTCTTATTTCACGTAAATAGTTCACTGAAATGTGTTTCTGAAAACATTTGAGGCGAGAAATAACCCATGCAGTTGCTGAATCTGTCTTTATTTTGGCTCGACAACGTTTTGTTTAAAAGATTATCGGGAGTTTCGAGAGGCGGCGAGTCGCGTCGGACGCCCGCGATTTGCATAAAGTAGACAGGACCTCAACTTAATGCAAATAAGGAGCGGGCGTTGTGCCGCCTAGTCTCTCGAATCGCGACGCCACGCTACCAGAATACATTGCGCGGCTGCTTGCATAGACAATGAATGGGGAGCGTGGAAAGCACGGAGCATGTGGACACGTAAGTGGCACAGAAGATGTTGGACCCTTCAACTAGAGGAGCCCAAATTCAACTTGTGTTTTAGCAGACATCTCCTTGTCCTTGAGCTAGACACGGAATACGTACTTGGCTCCAGGGTTGCTGTTCTGTTGTTCAACTTTTACTCTGACCTTCAATTTGGCCACCAAACACCTGCTCAAAAGCACCCACGACGAAAGTGATCTCTTTCTGGTCAATATTATATTTTCACATACAGTATGCCAAAACTTTTATTTTCATTAACAGCTGGTAAAGAAATTATCATGAAATTAGGATTTAGGGAACTTTCACAAGTCATAGTCCGTAGTCCAAATCAGAGTGAAATTAATACTTTTGGTTCCTTTTATAGTTAGTCTCTTAGTCTGTTTCGGTTTCGCAGTGCACAAATTAAAGTGGAGGAGCGTGTACTAAGGAGCGAATTTATCTTTTCTGTCTCGAAAGCTGCCACTTCTATGCAGGGAGTGTTGACTTTGATATATTGCTATCGAAGTTTTTTTTTACTTTCTCCTCCAGTTTAATGACTTTATGAACGTCACTTTATTTAGCATATTCTGTATGTTCTCTTTGGCCCAGATGTCAAGCAAACATTGGACGTCTGCAGACGTCCAGGTCAGTCCTCTCCCACTCATGTTAACCTGTCATTTGTCCATCTCAACAAATGCCCGCACAGGCAGCCTGTGTTTTGGTTCGCTTTGAAACGGACCGAGACCACCTCTCCAAGCATTCTCGTACCACTTGTTTTGGTCCTCACTGGAGTACAATTACTGCGTTCACAACTGCCTAAACGAACCCGCATCAGAGTTAGATTAAAACGTGACTGAATGTTGGCTTGTGAAAGTGCCCTAAAATTCAAAACAATGTGCTTTCAATGTGTCCTTATCTGTCTTTCTCATCTCATCCCTCCTCCTCCCCCTCCTCCTCCTCCACAGGTGACAGAGATCCAGGACTGGAGTGCAGCCAGCCCTCATAGCGCTGCCTACGTACTGTGGGACAACGGGGCCAAGAACCTGTACCGAGTTGGCTTTGAGGGAATGGTGAGCAAACTTCCAGGCCTGAACCTCACGCTCACTCACACACACGCAGAGACGCACAAAAGATCAGCTGTCGGGTGGCTTTTGTGTTTGACCGCAGGGCTGAGGCTCTTTCTTTTGCTGCCAGGCCTTTGTGAGAGCCACGCAGCCAGCATGAGTAAGGCGCCATTGTAAAGGCAGCTGGAAGGGGAAGGTATATCTGCATGATAAAGGCAAGCTGTTCCTTCTGCTTTTTAGGGAGGAGAGAGTGAACATGGAGGTCAACTTTAAAGGAGGGGGGCCATTCTCTTGGGGTTGTTGCAGGCGCGGGCTACACACGCGTCTCAAATGAAAAGAACCATCCTCATTGGTGGAGACCGCCCTTGCCTTTTTATGAAAGAGGCCAATCGGGTGTCTCGGTCGCATAACAGATTTGCCCTTTTGTTATTTTAATAGGCTGATAGAAAAGTGGATGGCATCTGCCTCTGGATTAAATAAATCATTGGAATAGACCCCCCATCTTGACTGTTTTATTTTGACTTTGTTTGTTACTAACGCAGCGATAAAGTCCTGCTAATAACTACAAAGGTAGCGCACATTAGGGTATGTTTCTACAGTAATGCAGCAAGCGAGGCCAACACCTTTTACCGTTTGGTAATGTCTGCTTTGTGCTCAAAGCGTCATAAGATCAAAAGTGTGTTTCTGGCTGGATACAGTAGGATAGACTTGAGTTATTCATTTGTTGGGACTTGTTGTACTTTAGTGTTCCATCCGTTCAGAGGAATGTTTGCACTGCCTCACGATCATCTCTGCCCTCTAACTCTGCCACGGTGGCTGCGCATCTGAGTCATCACAAATGATACGATGCCTTCTCTCCGTAGTAGTGTTTCATTGTCCTGCCTCACCCTTAGGGCACTGATATTGTTGGTATTCTAGGCAACTACACTGACACTACACAGCTTGAAGTGTGTAAATTCTCTGCTTCATTATTCATGATCACCGTGCCCCTCCTCTAATGGAATTACCTCGGGTAATTATCTAACCCCTTGCCTCTTTTCTCTCTCAGTCGGATCTGAAATGTGTCCAGGATGCCAAAGGAGGCTCTTTTTACAGAGACCACTGTCCCGTTTTAGGTAAGTAAGCCTTGTGATCCGTGTCCACCGTCATTATTGCACCAATTCTCTCACCTATCGTTCTGGTGCAGTGAATTCAAGGGCATTAGGGGAGTTTCACTTGTAGTTAATTGTGTTTGGCCAGTAGATGGCAGCGCTGCATAGTCACCTGGCTCCCAAAGCCAAGTACAGACTCAGGTCATGCAGTTAGAGCATTCCAAGAATTCCAGGAAGGAAGGAATTGTAGGGCTGCTCGATTATGGCAGAAATCACAATCACGATTATTGTGGTCAATATTGAGATCACAATTATTTAACACGATTACTCATTGACTCTGGAGACATCATGCATTTCAAAAGAGCATTTTGTAGCCTACATTTTAAAGTTAAATGCATCAATCTGGTGCACTTTGAGAGGGAAATTAAGAGGCTAGGTCTATGAAGAGCTTTGTGCTCTAGTAAACAATTTAATCATAAACGCATTGGTTGTATAGATATGAATAGTGATGACACGGCAAAAAAAGTCACACCCAAAAAACATGTTAAATGAGACTGGGGTCTGTGTTTCAAGACGGATAAGGTAGGTTGCTGACATAGCTGCACTGAGGACAGTCCGCCCCGGTTGACGGTCACGCCAGGAGCAGGAAGCTCTGCCCCTCCCCGCAGGGAGAGAGGGCACAGCGAGCGCTAAGTGGCGAGGTCCGGGCGAGGGGTTCTGTAAAGTGCCACCGTCAACCCGGGCGTCTCCAAGCCGACCAAGAGCTAGTTGCGTCGCAAAATATTGCGAAATACGCATGCCAGAAACAGCTGTAAAGGAAAGGGGTGCGCTGGATTTATAGCACAGGATCAAACGAGAGCGTCATTGAGAAACGGAATGCATCACAATAATCATTTTATGTCGATTATCTTGCTTTCATAATCGTTGGAAGCCAAAATTGTAATTGTAATTTAAATTTGATCAATGGCACAGTCCTAATGAATTGTACATCTGGATTCAACACTGCAGCAGAAATCTCTCATTAGGTTTGATAGTGTCATTACGTTATTCATAGATAGCAGCACTTACAACTTGTAGTGATGCTTTACCTCTGTTTTGTTGTTACCAATTTGCAACCACATATGCGCTTGAAAAGTTTTGTAATACTATTTTTTTCACAAAATTATCAGAATTTATTTCTCTAAAATGTATTTTCCTATATTTCTCTCCATAATTCTGTTTTAAATCACTTTGTTTTTTGATGCACGTTTAGTAACACAAATGTTGTTATCAATAGAACTAACTGTACCTTCATTTCCCAGGTGAGCAGAATGGCAACAGAAATCCGGGCGGTCTCCAGATTGGAGACCTGGTCAACATCGACTTGGACCTAGAGATTGTTCAGTCCCTCCAACACGGCCACGGTGGGTGGACCGACGGCATGTTTGAGACGCTCACCACCACCGGCACAGTATGCGGCATCGATGAAGATCACGATATTGTCGTTCAGTATCCCAGTGGGAACAGGTGAGTCCCTACATAAACTGGCTCAGAGTTATTGGCTGCTAAGAAGTGGAACCAATGAAACTGCATCTCATCACCATAATTTCCCGTAAATTGAGTTTTATGTAACCCTTTTCACCTTAGCTCAGTCACACTTACGAACATCTTCACTACAAGATGAAATTATGGATTGTAACACTTGAGAGATGAGACTCTCTAAAAAATAGTGGTCAATTTGTTGTAAAGTATAGTTTAACTTAACTTAACTGTACAATAATTTGTGCAGTAATTCAACTATGCAATACTCTGATATTAATACTACATTTATACTGTACATTTCAAGAAATATTCTTATTTAATTATTATTTACGCTATTTATTTTACACCATTTATATTTAACACTCTTAATAGATCCAACTTATCAGCATTTTTTTATTTTTTATTTACTTATTTACACTGGTTATATATTGTATGTGTTTGATGCACATATTTGTACTAGGGCTGTCAAAGTTAACGCGATAATACGTTTACATAAATTAGTTTTAACGGCAATAATTTCTTTAACGCAATTTGCGATTTCTAGGTTGTAGCGGGCTCAGTTTTAAAGCTAGAGTGAAGATACTGGCATCATATGAATCTAGAAATCCTAAGGAATCCATTGGTCATACTAGCTTGTCGCAAAAGAAGGCCAAATAATGCTCCAAACATACACTACATTTTGGCGAAGAAAAACTGGCATGGCTATTTTCAAAGGGGTTCCTTGACCTCTGACCTCAAGATATGTGAATGAAAATGGGTTCTATGGGTACCCACGAGTCTCCCCTTTACAGACATGCATACTTTATGATAATCACATGCGGTTTAGGGCAAGTCATAGTCAAGTCAGCACACTGACACACAGCTGTTATTGCCTGTTTGGCTTGAGTACCTGTGAGGGTTTCTGAGATATATTTGTCGTTGTTTTGTGTTTGTAAATTGATTTCCAGTAATGGATCTGTACATACATTTCCATAAAGCAAGCATATTTGCCCACTCCCATGTTGATATGAGTATTAAATACTTGACAAATCTCCCTTTAAGGTACATTTTGAACAGAAAAAAAATTGCAATTAATTTGCGATTAATCGTGATAAACTATGGATAATCATGGAATTAATCACAATTAAATAGTTTAATGATTGACAGCCCTAATTTGTACATATTTCTCATTTCTTATTTTGTTATTTATTTATATTACTCTACATATATTGTGTTATATATTGCATATGTACATAATTTACATTTTAATATATATATATATATATATATATATAAGAGCAACTGTTACGTTCTAATTTCCCCCAGGCATCAATAAAATATTTCTGATTCTGATTAAAAGTGGATCTTCTTAGCACCCTAACTGCTAATTTTCAGTCTGCTTCTAGTATTTATAACAATGTTATCTCATTACTCTGTCTGACATTGATCATTTAAACAAGGTTTTTTTTTATAGTTTATAATTTTTTATTACTCAATCGTGGCTTGCAAATCCACAAATACTCCATGTGACTGCTTAGAATCTATACTTGATCAGGTATCATATTTTATTAATTGTAAGTGAATTAGTCAGAGTTGTTTGAATGCATTCATCTCTGTGTCCTCAGATGGACATTCAACCCAGCAGTGCTGACAAAGGCCAACGTGGTGCGCAGCGGTGACGTAGCAGCCGGGGCAGAGGGAGGCACCTCCCAGTTCGTAGTGGGAGACCTGGTCCAGATTTGCTACGACATCGACCGCATCAAGCTGCTACAAAGAGGCCATGGAGAGTGGGCTGAGGCCATGCTACCCGTAAGAGTCTGAAAGATGTTTACACACATTTGTACAAATTGAACCACTCACACCGAGCCTTCTTTAGTTAAATGTCAGTTGAAATGCTGACATACACATGTATGAAATGTTCATGATTGATTTTCAAAAAATAGATGTAGAATATTTTTAGAAATGTGTCCGTGTAGATTTATTGCATTTATCTGGGTAGTACAACGTCAAATGAAACTATCTAGTGGACTGTAGCTGTGAAGTTGTGTGAGTGACAAAACATCTTCAAATCTAAACTACACTAGACAGTTTCATTTAAACCTGACAAGAAAAATCTGTTGGGTGCTTGAAAATGTGAGAAAAACAGTGCTGTTGATATTGGCACCAGACATTTTTGTGATTATTTAAAGAAAAAAAAAGATTTTGACTTGGACTTCATCGCAAGTACACAATTTGTATGCAAGAAGCTTCTATAAATTAGGCTCATCCATCTAGCTGTGTATAATTTTCTGCTGTTCCCCCCACACTCTGTGCCAGTCTGTCATCTTCTTTAAAGAAATGTTGCAGTATTACTAACATGCAGAGACACGATTCCTCACCTCAAATCTCTCTATGGCTGTGTTGTTGCCAATTTTTTATTGTATTTATCTTTCTTTGCTCTGGACACGACTTTATTCTTCCCTTATTATGAAGTTTGTTCATCGCTGCCCAGCACGCCTTAGGTTATGTAACGCCAGTCTCCTCCAATATGCCACTTGTCCCTGCCAAACTGGCCCCCCTCAGCAGCTAATGAGCCTTAAAACCCTGAGATGGGTTGTAGCTTTGATCACTAACCACGGCTGTTTGTCGCCCGCTGCTGCTCCTACTGCAGCAGTCCCCGTTATTGATGGCATCCTCCAGGACAGACCCAGACCCCGGCTCGACAGACTCAAAGTGCCTCTTTCTCATATAGCCAAGATCGAGATGATATGATTGAAAATTGGAAAGCATTTGGCTCTGTCCTCTCTGTATTGCCTGTATAGATGAAGAATGGTCTAGCCGGTAGAAAGGTTTCTTTCTTTTAAATCCATCTTCTTTCTCGTGCAAGTAAATGTCCTCACAGCTTAAATGTGTAATATTTAGCTTTTTTCTGTCAGGTTTTATTTTTGCAACTAGCTTTGTTTCTGCATCGGGTAGGACAATTGCTTTGTCGAGCTGGTATTTTCTCCTCTTTACCCTTCCCTCCCTCTCGTATTATTTTGCTCTTTCTAACAATCTCTCTCCATCTTTCCTCTGCCACTTACAGGCTCTGTTACACAGAACATAGCCCAAAGACAACAGCCCTCCATACACTAATGAGTTTGTCGCAACATTTACCAACAGACCCTTGGCAAGGTGGGCCGTGTGCAGCAGATCTACTCAGACAGTGACCTGAAGGTCGAGGTGTGCGGAACTTCTTGGACGTACAATCCCGCCGCTGTCACCAAGATTGCGCCCTCTGGCTCTGCTGTCAGCAACGCCTCTGGAGGTACGAATAAACAAGCACTACTGACACAGAGAGAGTGTCGTCTTAGTTCTTTGTCCTCACTGCCTGTCTCTCTGACACCTACACGCAATCACTTTCTGCTGTTTTCCCTCTGTTTGGCCAGAGCGTCTGTCTCAGTTGCTGAAGAAACTATTTGAGACACAAGAGTCCGGAGACATCAATGAGGAGCTGGTGAAGGCAGCAGCCAATGGCGACCTGGCCAAGGTGGAGGACATCCTTAAGAGACCGGATGTGGATGTAAGTGCTCAACATACAGTATTTTGGTATGAGCAGCTGCTGGATGTTAGGGGTGGGGAAAAAAATCAATTCACCTATGTATCGCGATTTATGTTATTTACCTTTTTGAAATTGATCTTTTAATGACAGAATCAATATCATTGCTTCATTTGAGTCGATGTGGAGGTAGAAGGAAGTTACCACTTTTATTGTCGTAGTCTGAGTAACGTGACGTTATATCTGTTCTCCTATACGTCAACCAAAACAAAATGCAGTCGGCCGCAGCGAGCCGAAAGTAGAAAGTAGAAAACGTCGAAGGGTCTGCGTGGATGCGGCCTGTACGCTCACATATTAAATATAAAGTGGTAAACACTACACACACAGCAAAGTATGGAAACACTTTGGGTTTCACACATTGCAAGGAAAAGCAGAGCTAGACATCGTGGCTAAAGGTGCATGCTAACTCTGTCATGGACAGGAAACGTTATATTGTGCTGCCAGCCGTCACTCAAATCTCTGTGGTCAAATCGGCCGACGCATCAACTGTAGAGCACCCATCTACTGACGTTTATGTTGAATGCATTCAAACGGCCTCGATGGAGCTGACCATGGATCTATAAAGAGAACGGAGCTGATTGGAGAGCTAGCGACGGACTTGGCGAAGTTAGCGGAAGTATACAAGTATGACTACATCCGGTTTTCAAAATAAGGTGTTAACAAAAGGAACTGTATACACAAAATACATATATGGAAATAAGATTATATTCACCAGAAATATAAAAACATGTTAAATGTACCTTATAAATGAAAAAAAATACCACTAATTTGTGAGGGAAATGTCTTAGAAAAAACAATGACTGATATATTTGACTTCCGGACATCTCTGACTTCATACATGCTGAAAATCAAACATTCTTACTATATCAATTTAGATATTTTCCAAAGTAAAAGTCCTTATAAGTGTATGATTCAACTTTTTCCCATGGTCTCGTGTAAAAAACGCTATCAAAAATCACAATAAATCATAATATCGAATCGCAATACTTGTAGAATTGCAATACTTAAAAATCGCAATACATACCGAATCGGCACTCAAGTATTGTGATAGTATTGAATCGGGATATAGTTATATCGTCCCAGTCCTACTGGATTTCTAGATAGGTTTTTGATGAAGTAACTTTGTCATTGAATATTTACAAAAGATCTGAGTACATTGATAATTGGAGCTGGAATATCCCCGGCTGTGCTCTGCTCTGCTTTCAGTATATTGAGGAGGCTGAGAGTCTCCCAGGAAAGGGCTCTGAGATCCTCCCACTCCTGCACCTCTCTCTATCTGAAAAGCATTAAGGCAAGGCCCAGAGGAGGCACTGAGGAGTATTGGTGTGCACTGCAGCACAGACCCGATTCACTCTTAAAATCAAGCAGAGGTCTACAAACCCCACATGGTTGCAGATTGTGTTGCGACACAGGCTACAGGCCCAGCCGTTTGCCACAGGACAGAAGCCTGTGCCCTGTATAGGTTATGAGAACCGGTTACGTCAAGTCTGCAATACTGTCCTCACTCAGAGAGCAAGAGAGAGTGAATGAGTGCGTGTGTCAGTGGTGAAAGCTGGCCAGATGCCCTACTGCCTTTCAGTGGAATTATTTGCTTAAAGCTGAGCACACTGAGCTCGGCCAAGTGATCCGCCTGCCAGGACAAGAGACGTCTCGAGACTCCCAAAGGAGTCCACATTAATATTTATGGTCTGAGTTTTTGCAGTGCTGCAGTTGCTGATGAAACATGCACACACACAGCCGCGCATGCACATCCACACGTACAAACGCTTAAACACGCCCTCGCCGAGCTCTTAGCCCCTCAGGTGAACAGCTAATTCAGTAGATGCATATCTAAATATGAAACACGACATTGACACGCTCTCCCTCTCGCTGTGTTGACAGGTGAACGGGCAGTGTGCTGGACACACCGCCATGCAGGCAGCCAGTCAGAACGGTCATGTGGACGTCCTAAAGCTGCTGCTTAAACACAATGTGGACCTGGAAGCTGAGGTTTGTATAATTAAATACATTTCTCCTCTCTCATCCCTATTCTTAATTATCACAAAGGCATCTTAGCCCATGTTAAGTGTGTTTCACTATGTAAGAAAAAAAAAAATCCACTCCCGGACATAACACTGAGTCATTATGCGGGTGTGTCACTGTACTCAGGACAAAGATGGAGACCGGGCAGTGCACCATGCATCCTTTGGTGACGAGGGCTCTGTCATTGAGGTGCTGCAGAGGGGCGGTGCTGACTTGAATGCCAGGAACAAGCGAAGGCAGACTCCGTTACACATAGCTGTCAATAAGGGCCACCTGCAGGTGGTCAAAACCCTGCTGGACTTTGGCTGCCACCCCAGCCTTCAGGTATCTATCACTACAGCTTATTTAAGAAATGCTTTGTAGCACAGTAGAGAGTTCGTTTTAGGCTGAATCACAGATTAGTATGAGAGTAGTAAGTAACACAAGGTTTACCTTTTTTAGGATTCAGAGGGAGACACACCCCTGCACGATGCCATAAGCAAGAAGAGAGATGACATGCTGTCAGTGCTGCTGGAGGCTGGTGCTGATGTCACCATCACCAACAATAACGGCTTCAATGCCTTGCATCATGCAGCCCTGCGAGGAAACCCCAGGTATGAGACTCTGTCCTGCTCTCCTGCTAGCGCTGTCACACCTATTTGGTGTCAACAAAGGCATGTTTAAGTGGAATCTGTGGAAACAGTATCCTCAGGATCTCAATAAATGGCCGCTTTCAGTAAAGCCCAGATTCGGTACAGATATTATATATTTCTAATGTCCACACACTGATTCTTTCTTGACTGATTCAGCATTGATGCACATGACTCCTCAACTGGAAAAGAGATTTCATAGTGCAGTAGAAAGTATGGAAATCAAAAATTGAGAAATCAGATTGATGGCACACTGCTTTCACTTTCACGTTGTGCTATGTTCCTGCTAATTAACAAATCTGTGCATCAAAATGAGACTTAAAATAAGGTTCTTCTTCACCTGATTCCAGTGCATTTTTGTTTTGCACGTCTGCTCTACTACTCTGGACTGCAGCCGCAACATTCAGGAAAGTTTTTCACAGATTGCACGCAGTGGAATGACATCTCCCCGAAAGTGAAGCCCAAACATCTTGATCGCCCCCTGGTGACTGGCTGTTAGTTTAGGAAGCGCTTGATTTGATATGCAGCAGAGTTCTCTATGAACGGAGCAGTCATTTTAAACGTCAATGTTGCAGTCAATCATGTTCATTTAATTGTGGGAAGCCAAAATCATAATTGATTAATGTATATATGGGATTAATTGTGCAGCCGTGGTATTAAATAGTAACTCAACTGATGCATAATTTGGTCCTGAATATTCAGCACAACTGAAACAGCTTTAACTCCAGAAAAATACATTTCCGAGCATTATTATGAGCACACCAAATCAAAGCTTTGAAAATATTAGTCAAAACTACGACCACTACACTTCATGTTTCGCTTCTTAGCAGCCAGAGGACAGAGGTCGTGGCAGAATCACTAATCTGTTACTACTAATCCGTTACTTAATCATCCTTCGTTGGAATGAAAGATGTTGGTTAACCACCTACAGGTCTAAACTGGGAGTCAGACATAGACAAAGTCCAGTCATTGACACAGACAAATAGAACATTTTGATTAACTGGCAGAGGATCTTATTGAGGCATCAGAAGCATGTAAAAGCATGGCACTTCAGAATGTGCGCTTGTTTCACAAATTGTTGTATTTGTTGTAAAGATTAATTTTCATTCAAGTTTCATTATCTCCAAAACATGTTATGTAATACACTAGGGATGTCATGACACCAGAAATTTACGTTGATACCAATACTATTGAAATTACACAAATCACGATAACAATTTGATACCACGGTAAAAAACAAAAGTAAAGCAATAAATCCTGTGTACTCCACATACACTTCTTTATTACTGTTTGCATACTGGTCTTTGTTAGGTAGTGAAACCGGTCATAATTCCCTCTCTATTATCTATTTCTGCGAAAACATCTCCTTCAAACCACTGGATTTATTCAAAATTCTCACCAAAAACTACATTTTACAAGATTACATTTGAACACATCATGATCACTTTAGAATTTACCTTCGCTGAATACAAATTTTTACTGAAGAGAGCCTGAACGCATCAGCTAGTTAACAAGCTAATGTGAATTAGCTCTCGTCCTGTCTGTTTCATCATAGATTTGTTGTTCACAAAGTAGCATTATCAGGGAAAAAATAGGGTGCGTCCCCTGGGCGCGTCAATGGTGAGTTTATTGCGTCCCAAACACATTTTCTATCGTCCCCGGGATGATAGGACACCGTTAATCTCGAGTCTTGACGGTACCTGCGGTATTGTAGAAAAACGAGTACCGTCATGCTTTCAGAATTTTGTCAATGACTTGGTACCAAAGTATCGGTTCTTCTGACATCCCAATATTACACTACTGCAGTCTTGTGCTTCCACTTCTCCAAATTCTCCAAAAGTCTAAAACGGTAGTTTCTAAAATAAATCGACCACTTTATATGAATATTTTAAATTCTTCCACAGATTCCACTTCAATTTAAAAGTTGTTTAAAGACTTTAATTCCACTATGTCACTGATCACATTTTATCCATTTTATCCTTCTATAAAATTTACCTTGGGATCTCAATTTAGTTTGACATTGATTGAAGCTTGAAGCAGTCCTGTAGGCTTCATCCATCTCCCCAACAGATGGTATGGACATTAGACTACCTTTGAGGCCTTCAAAGCATCTGTCTTACATTTACTTTTTTTCTATTAGTGTAGTTAATAGTCCTTGAAGTTCATTTGTTGTTTCCTTTTACTGTTATGCTGGTCCGTCACCGTGTGTTGTGAGCAGAGGCTGGCCTGAAGCGGCTGGCCCGTTCAGCAGCAGCAGCAGCGGCAGTTCGCCTTGTCCTTGGCCATAGCTATTTCTAGCTGTAGGAGGTTACTGCTCCACTCTTTGGCTGCTTTATTCTTGTCTCTCAACCATGAGCATATTAAAGATGGCTCAGTGAGACGGCTGTCTGTATCAGGTTGATCATCCGGGGTGTCTTAAATTGATGGACATTGGCGTTACAGGGTCAGTGTTATATAGACTGGAGCGGTTTCTAGAAAAGTTAACAGCTGCTTCCTGCGCTGAGCGCTTTCGGTGTGTACATGTATGGTTGTGCACGAGCGTGGTTATCCTAGGCTAAATGTCATCATTCCCCTTCACTGGCATTCATTCGTTTGGCACGAGGACAAATGGAATTGAGGTCAGAGGGCTGTGGAACACCTGCCACCTGCCACGAGCTGGCCAGACCCAGCCCTCCACCTCTGGCACACTGCTGAATAGATTGTATAAAGCCAGGTCCTGTTTCTTGTGTGCTACACTGACCAATTGATTTGCAGATTGACTTAGACATAAAGAATAACTATATAAAAACACAAAACAATGCTTATCACGGCTAAAATCAGTTGTCAATGGGTTAATCTCCATTGAAATGTATTGGCAAATAGTTATAAGTAACATACAAGTTGTGGGGGAGGGATTATTCTCATAATAGATTAATCGTTTGGTCTATAAAATGTCAGAAAATAGTGAAAACTGTCCATACTTGGTTCTCAAAGTCCACGGTGATGTCTTTAAATGTCTCGTTTTGTCAGTCCAAAACACAAAGATATTCAGTAATATTATGTAAAACAGAGAAAAGCAGGAAATCTCCATACTTGAGTATTTGCGTAAAAATTACTTTAACAGTTAATAGATTATCAAAATAGTTGCCGATTATTTTTCTGTTGATTGACTAGTCGTCTAATCGTTGCAGCTCTAAAGTGGTCGTTGTAATAAAATGACAAAACAAATTTCATGGCAATTTTAAAAAGAAATACAGTGCTTTAAAAAAAAAAAAAGACAAAATCAGAAAACGTTTCAACCAGATGGAAAATTAAATATGAAATGAACAAATAAAGACAAAGTATGAACATCAAGAAAAAATGCAGAAGGGCACAAAGTATAAATAGCTAGAGTAAAAGTAAGTCTATAATAATGTGTTTTTCTTATTTATTTTATAAAAGATACAGAACTACCTTGCCCCACCGATCCCCTTCGGCAGGTCGTTCCAGAGCTGATGATCCCTGACATGCTATAATTAAATGTAATTATATAAATAAGGGTTTTGATCCACATGTTAAATCTTTTTGAAATTATACCCAATAAATGACAAAAAATATATAAAAATCTCACACACAATTGGCCAGCAGTCCCAGTCTGACTTTGTTGTCCGTGAGGGAAAAAAAAATATTACAAGGCTACTGTGTTGTCTTTTATTGCACAGCTTTAATCTTTAATAAATAATAGTCAACTTATTTAGGAAAGGTCACTGACTGGCAGAGTGTAAACACAATTGCTTGCATCATAAATATTAAAATGCAGTGGGTGTGTAATGCGTATATGTAAACCAGGATTCAGAATGTAAAGCTGGTCCGCTGTAGCACTCATTGATTTAGCGGTGAAAAGTGCTGGAGTACAGTATTTTCTGTATCAGGGCTCCTGTTGTGTTGTGTGTGTGTGTGTGTGAGAGTGTGTCGCTTGCTTCAGTCCACGCTCTGTCCCCTTGCCTTCAGAGAAACGAAGATATATGTCGCCTTCTCCAGTCTGCCCATTTACTTTTATTTCACGCTCGAGCTCCTGCAATATCGCGGAGACAGTCCACAAGTCCTAAAGCCCTCGAAAATCTCTCCCTAGGTTGAAATGAAAGTACCTTGTCTGGTGTGTTTTTAGTGGAGAGGCAGTTGTTTCGATTGAGTGCTTAGAGGAATTCCTACCATACAATCATATTTCAAAAAAGTGCCTTTGACGACTGTCATGACGAAGTGCTCGGAGTTGGAAGTTGATCGGAAGCCCCTCGGATGAAGGATGTGACATGAAGCCCCTCTAGTTAATGATTGATGTCCTGATAGTAGGTTCGCTCTCCCTCCTCTCGTGTTTAGATTGCGCACCGGCACAGAATGTCCTGGCAACCACGGCCTAAACAAGTCTAATTTCTCATCAAAACTATGACAATACAACTCCTGTAAAACAGGAAAAAAAAAAAACGTTTTCTCTTTCTAAGTGGTGTAAGTTATCACCATCAAATGCTAGCTGTTGGGCTCAAGTAGAGAGTGCGTCAGAGTCCCTTGTGTGTGTGTGTGTGTGTGTGTGTGTGTGTGTGTGTGTGTGTGTGTGTGTGTGTGTGTGTGTGTGTGTGTGTGTGTGTGTGTTGTGTGTGTTATGTGTTTTAAGAGCGCGGTTGGGTCTTCCAGCGGTTGAAAGAAAGATTGAGGAAGACGCATAGGAAGAACCCTGTGGGTGACAGATGAATCTTTCAACTTGGGAGTCCCAAATACAGACACAAATCAAGTCTACCAACAGGGGTGCGGCAGGAACTGGGGAGTTTTACTACATCTCACCTCGTTCATTACTCACACGCACTACAGAGTGTAAAGGCATTTCCTCATAAATTACACCTAGTTGTTAAGTTTTACAATTGCCACTAAATTGAAAGTGCTGTTATAACTAGTGGTAACGCGTTGAAGAAAGGACTTTCTCGAAAACATCCGCGTTGTGTTTTCTCCCTGTGTGTGTTTACCGCAGCCCGAGCCTGCAAGGGGAGCCTGGCTCGTCTCTGTGTCTTTCCCTCGGGCTGCTGGGAGCCAGTAGCTGCTACAATACTGTAAACAATACGATTAATAGCCCATGACTCATAAACGGGCTCCAAACAAGCCCTGCAGCGTCGGTCTGTACCCTTTTTCGTGTCACCTCCTTGTAATATTTGCCCTCCTCCCTCTCTCATATAGTGCTCAGCTTTCTTTTTAATATGGCGACATACAGGCAAACCCCATATGGTGGTCGAGGGCTCTGCAAATCATTCACACTGTGCTCCAAAAATGCAGTATTCCCAATATAATATCAGTACTAATAGGCAGCACCATAATGGTAGTATTGTAACAGAGAGTTGTGGTGGCCCCGTGGAGGTGGATCTGCGAAATTGGTCAAATGTTTGCATTGCTAGAGGCTTGCCGCTTTATTCGCATGTTCTTCATGGCTGCCATTGATTGAATTAGGAGTTTTTCACCCTCTCTCTTGCTCATTTCAGACTAGGCTAATCAAGTCAGACTACCGTAATTGAGTAAGCTAGTGCCTCTTACATTACCCAAATAGATTTCATGGTTATTGGTCCAGTGGAAAACACTTTAAATTGAAAAGAAATGGAGAATACAGTGCTGTTTACGACGAATTTAATAAATAATTTGTATGTGCTACACCCGCATCCTCACATCAGTTTGTGTAATGAGACAAATTAGATGAATTTACAGCTTTTAGATGAATTTCGGAAACAAATAATTCAGGATTGTTGTCGTGGTTATGTTGAATATTTTAAGAAAAGGTCAGTGTGACATAGTGTTAAGCACCAAATTAGGAAAAGAAAAGGAAAGGAGGGTGGTCAGGATACACAGTGTGAAGGGAGTTTGGTTTGACCTGCCTGATTGTTCTGCAGTAACAGGGAGGGAATGTGTGAGGTTGCGGTCTTCTGCTGTGATTTGTGCGTTCAGCTCCAGTCCTCTAGAGCAGTGGCTCTCAACCTTTTTCCTGTCAAGGACCCCTAAATTGATACACATAAGGTGTCGGACCCCCATTTGATAAGATTTTGCCTCAGGGACCTTTATCGGAAAAGATTTTGTTTTTTAGATATGATTAAGACCAGAATTCTAAAGTTGTCAATGGAGCTGCAATGATTCATCGATTAGTTGTCAACTATTAGATTAATCCCCACTTATTTTTGATAATCGATTTGAGTAGTTTTTAAAGAAAGAAATTCTCTGATTTCAGCTTCTTAAATGTGAATATGTTCTGGTTTCTTTACTCCTCTATGACAGTAAACTGAACATCTTTGAGTTATGGACAAAACAAGATATTTGAGGACGTCATCTTGGGCTTTGGGAAACAATGATCAACATGTTTCACCATTTTCTGACATTTTATAGACCAAACAACTAACTGATTAATCAAGAACATAATCAACGATGAAAATAATCGTTAGTTGTCATCTACAGTTGCGGAGATAACTGTGGAGGAAGTGAAACCTATGATCAGAATAGTCACTCTTATGACTCTTACTTACATGTGGCTCACTTCTATATTGAATGAAATAGTGAAAATGAGTAGACCCCATTTTTCTGGGGACCCCCTGGAGCTCCCTCAGTGGCCCGTAGGAGACCCCTGACCCCTGGTTGACAACCACTGCTCTAAGGCTATATCCACACTAATATGTTTTTGTTTTAAAACGCGGTTTCAGCGCTGGACATGGGAATTGATGTAAAGCGCTCGAATAATAGCTTGCCTCCTGCGCATGTAGGCAGTAGTAGCATTATAAAATGCAGAATTTAACTAGCATAGACAACAAGGTCAGCAACGCTTGTAACTCGTTATCCATGTTGAAATGAACCACTGGTGGTCAAGGCTGATGTCGTTTGTCTTCTTCCGGAAGAGGTTTACGTGATGGGGCGTGACGAATCAGGGAATGACACGTCATGACTGATAAGGCCCAATCAAGAAGCAAAAGTGTGTGTCTGCGTCATCGTTTTCAAAGGTTTATGTCCATCCAGACTAAAACGCAATCCCGGAGTTTTAAAACTAAAACGGGGTAAGCAGCTTTTTCCAAAGTCTCCGTTTTAGGGGCTCAAACTCTGGAGTAATGTCGACGCTAGGCATAAACATAGCAAAAGTTATGAGTTTTAAAACGTATTACTGTGGATGTAGCCAAAAGCATCTGGCCCTCATCTACCCCAGCCTGTCCAATATCACTGCAGGAGGCTTCATTTGAAGGAGGCTACAGAGATTGAATGCGTGTAATGTACAGTCTCTAAACAACTATATTTTGCCCCTATTTTTATTTCTTATTGTCTTATTCCGTCTTTAGATCTCTTTACAACGTTGTTGTACCCCTGCTGAGCTGCATTCTGTCTCCATTATATTTTTTCTTCCTTTGCCTATTCCCACCCACAGTGTAATTGACTGTTGGCATCCAGTGACAGTCAGTTTAGGAGGCGTCTTAGCAAGACAGCCGTACAGACATGTGAGTGCTGTGTTTCTGAAATAGCGCACGCTGCACATCCACCCCCTGCTATTTTTGAAACAGTTACTGATAGTGTGGTCAGAATATCAATCCCGCTGGAGGCAGAGAGGTAACACTCAGTCAGGAAAGTGGACCATACCAAAAGTTTTGAAGCTGGGAATCGGTTTTCTTTATTAGTCAAAAATGAGACAGCATTGAACATGACAATTACCGAACACTCCAGATGTTGTAGGTAGAAGAAAGCCCATAAGCCAGTCATCATCAGGGAGTGGCCCGCTGCCATCACAGTGATTTTGTCGAAGGCATCAAACAGCAAAAGGAGCTCCTGTAGTCATCAAAGCATAGCTACAGCTGGTTGAAGGGGACCAAATCCATTCAAGAGGTGATTTGGTTCCATTTTACCAGCTTTAGCAAAGCATTGTGGAATCACTGTTTTCAGAGACGGACATGGGGACCGCTGTGAAGGGAAGTGAGCTGTCTCAAAGGCTCTGCTGCAGTAAGGTTTTATCCAAGCCAGAGACACACTGAGCAGAGATGTTGCATTTAAACATCTTATTAAAACCTGAGATCATCACACCATGTCCACCCCACTAGTTGCTTCCCTCTCCTGCTTTTCCCTCTTGCCTGTTCACCTTCACCTATTCTGCGTGACACACATTACATTTAGCACCCCATTTACCACCACACCAATAACACACAGGTACAGTTGATCAACCTTACCTAACTTCCCCCTTTGCTGCCTCCCAGGCAGTCTATTTATCCTCCTCGCTATCTTTTTTTTTTTTTTAACTTTTATGCTTGCCCCCCTCCCAGAGAGTGAGAAAAATTGCTCCCTGAGAAAAGGATAATAATAATCTGTGGCAGTGCACTTGAGTCAAATGTCCTGGAGTCATGAAGCAATTACAGGCTCTGACAGATGGGCCCTGCTGCAAGCACGCCGCCGCCGCTGCGGTCACCGAGACGGCCAACAGACAAATGCAGAGGCATAACCACGTACACAAGCTCTCTCGCTCATGCTCCTACAGCAGCACTCTGGGGTGTCAAGTCACAACATTAATTTAAACCAGTCATTTAAGTCCTAGAGACTGATTCGTAGTGTAGAGGGTAGTGTTTGAACAGTGACTGAGGGCAGATTATTTTATGTCTCTTTCAGGGCTCTACACTAGTACAGTAATGTCACATTTTCCACTAAAAATCTATCTATCTAATACAAAAATGATCACAGTAGCACCCACATAAAGAACTTTGATTATGTTTCTGTGTATGTGTGCCTAAAGCTTATGGTAGTCAATCATAAGCTCAATAAGCCACTCCTAATATTAGAGCAACATCAAACATTTCACATATTTTTAACCACGCATTGTATTTTCTGTTTTAATCTCACTGCTGCAGTATTGCATTAAGATACAATTATGTGACATTTATTTCAGCGTTCATTATCATTAATCGTTACAAAACGTTCCGTTGACACTATTTTTTGCAAGAGGAATATGAAGCATAGGTCAGCTGTTCTAATTATTGACTTTTCTGCCAAGGCACGAATGAGGTTCTCCGAGTGGCCGGCGACAGCTGAGTGATATACGGCACTGCTTGTAGACAGGATGGAGGTCAATGCAGGGCCAGCTTGATATGGCACACCAGACGCAGGTCTATTTGTAACATACACATGCACGTTCATGCTTGCTCACTTACACACACGCAGTCGCTCAGAGTCAGGTGGCCAGGCTGCTCACCTCGTCTGAGGGCCATAACAGGGCAAAAGCAGGGGGGGACGACAGGCACTCAGCATTTGATAATGTCAGCATCTGCTGCGTTTGTCACTCAGACAGGCAGGTCGTTGCTATTGAGGGCCTGGGAGGAACATGCAATGCAAGCCATGCTCTCCGACAGGCCTCTGATGACTTGATAGAAGAGAGAGCGAGACAGAATATCATGCAGATGGGTCTGAACGGTGGGGAAAAACTGAAAAGCCTAAAAATGCAGCTTCATTCTGATGCTCTCATAAAAAGGTTTGAGTTGAGGTGGGCCTTTGTGTTCAGAAAAAAAATTGTTTTATTTTCTAATTTATTTTATTAAATTAAATTAGAGCTGCAACGATTGCAAACTATTTTTTGTCTTCAGTATTTCAACCATCGTCAGTAAACTAGGGTGAAAAGAATGCAGATTGTTAGCGTTGGTATCAGTCGTGTCATTTCCGCTTAGATATTTCTTTCATTGAAGGGGAATGGAGTAAGTCAGCCTTACACTGGGCATATTAATCAGCTCAGACTGAAGTGTCTTGTATTTCATTAGAATAGAGCTGTCGTACAACAGTGGCATACGTACGTACACCTTTTCATTGCTCCACTGCGGGAGAAATTTTGTAGGCACTGATACATCCCAGCCTGCCGCATCGGACAACGTTGTAATTAAGGAAAATAAATCTCATTTTATGAAGAAGCGATTTATACATGCAGGTCTTTTGTGCGTTTTAGTTTCACGGTTTCATCCAAGGGTTGCTGTTTTTTAAAATTTGTATTATCTAATTTGTTGATCAGACCTCAAATAGTTGCGGATTACTGACTTGAAATAATGGTCCTAATTGTCTATGTTTATTTTATTTATTATTTCTTTCATGTGCTTTTTCAAGCTAGAGCCAAAGTGGAAAAAAAAGACCTTTAGTTGAGCGGTGTATCTACATTAAAGGGGTTTAAAGAGAGGTAAACCTGTGCTAAAACCGGTACAGGGATTGTCTATGATCCTAGCACAGGCCAGAGAGGGGGTCAGAATAGGTGAAAGTGCTAGATATGAATAGCTCCCCATGCAAAACTACTCCCCACATCCTCCCCCCCCCCTCGCTTCACTTCTCTCCGTGCCTCTCTCCATATTCTGTTGCCTTTATTTGTTTGAAGCAGTCAACAATTGGAATCAGCTGACAGGCCAGAGTTGACTCTGATCCTGCATTGTCACTTTTTGATGGTCTAATCTGACTGCCATGCGGCCCGGCAAAGCATTTGGCAAGCATAGCAAACGTGAACAATGAGAGCAGGAATCAGAGGAAGGGGAGGGGAGGGGAGCACGGGGGCAGCCGGGTTGATGTGGGGTGGAGGGGTGCGGATAAGGGCAGCGGCATAAAGGGAGGGCAGTCGTAGTTAAACACACAAGATTGTTAACACGGAAGCCATATGATACAGCAGTAGGATGGAGCCAGCAGCAGCAACCTCAGTCCCTCTTCATTCTGCCTCCTCAGCAACTATTTCCTGCTCTTTCAGTTGCATGTTTAAAGAAAAAAAAAAAAAAAAAGCCAGCGACAATGGCATAGTTTTGGTCCAATTCACCTTGCTTTCTTTTCCCCTTTGAGCCATGTGGGAGCACTGGGAGGGAAAGATTATGGTATTAATGATCAGGAGCACTGCTCGCTGAAGTTGGTTCTAAGTTGCGGCTGGCTGAATTTCAAGGGCTGTAATGCAGTAAAATCGGCCAATAATGAAAGGAGGCCCTGTTCATATGACGATGTCACAAGGCGACCATTTGCCCGTAGTTGGTGTAGGTGGCAAGTAGTGCGCTAAACTCACACACTGCTGACAGAGCAACATGATTGCTATCATTTTATGCTAACTTACATAATTGTCCAATGAATTGATGGCATATCTTGGATGAGAGGTTTTTATTGGCCAAGTCAGCCAGTTTTAGAAAGCAGTAAGTTCCCTACAGTGAATATTGCTGCAGTGAGACTGCCCAGAGACAGTATAGCTAATGTATGAGCCTTACCACTCACATTCATGCTCTCTCTCTCTATCCCTCTCTCTCTTTTTCTATACTTTGCCTGCTATTTTCTCTCACACCATGATCACAGTCATATTAACAATCTGCAAAGCACAAACACAGACATTGCTGCCCAACATCATTTTTTTTCCAGAACGAGGACCAGCACCTCACCAAGAATACATACTTCTTTACATTCCATAGCTATCATATGTTCATATGGGTACATAAAGAAGTATGTACACCAAGGAGGTAATCTTAGGTATGAAATTCTCTCACCTTTCGCCAAGGTCAGGAAGTTATGAGCAGAACATTTTTTCTCCTCACCGTTCTCTCTCCCAAGTATGGTAGTCTGCACCGTAAGGTGACTTTGAGTGTAAATTCAGTTCAACACTCAAGGCTTTCCTTTGGTTGCCATGTAAGGCTGAGCAGCCAGTCCCCCCGCCCCTGAACATAACAGAAGTTTTGCAGTCCATACCATAGTCGACTGTCCCGGTGACCCCCGCTGTCCTCCAGACAACTGGGAGAAACCAGGGGGAGGAATAAAGCTCCCTTCTTTTTTTTTTTACTGCAGTTAGAAGGTGGTCTTTTTCTCTTTCCAGGAAAAATGTCGAGGTAGATTTAAGGGGTTGGACAAAAAAACGGCAGCAAAGATGGGAAGAGTTTTCTCCTTGGTAGAAAGTCCACGGTGTAAAGTGCCTCCTGTGTGCACCTTGTCTTGTATGATGATCATCTGCTCTGGACCGTGTGTCCTGGGAGCAGGGGTGCACCTATAAGCTGATTGGCCCCGCTGACACACTAAACATTTTCACTTCTCTCCTCCCACTTCTCTTTCAGTCTGCCTCCCTCACTGCCGCCATCTCGTTCTCCTATTTCACCCCCGCTTTCTATAGCCTCTCCTACCTCTCTACTTTTACCGATATGTAGCTCCTGCCTGTCCCCCCCGTCCCTCTTGTGTCAGCAACATCCCCAGTGGCGGCTAGCTGGAGCGCCTGCTGATGTTTGAAAACGAGGGTGATCCAACTGGAACAGGAAGCTATTGTGAGCAGGATTTGGGCTTTAGGCGCAGAGGCAGGCCATAGGTCACATGAAGGCGCTAATGCCCACTCAGCACTTGTGGATTGGTCCTGGCTATACCCCCACCCAACAGCACCCCCCACCCTCTCTCTCTCCCTCTCTCTCTCTCTCTCCCTCTCTCTCTGTACCTTGTTCTCTCTCTTCCCACACTGTTTTTATGTTCATCTTCTCTCACTTCCCTTTTCCTCTGATCAAACCTCACCTGTCTGTGTTTACAGCGAAAGCCTGCTGTTCTATTGCAGAGGGGGGTGGAACCGATCAATAACCATTTGCATGGTGGCGAGAATTGTTCAGCAAGTCTCTAATGAATCTTTGCCCCAGACCAACACATTCCACAAGTCGACACTGCCTCCAACCACGCTTAGCTAGCCAGCAGGCTGCGTGCTGAGGCAACGGGTGTAAAGCGAAAAAAAAAATGGATTAGGAAAAAGACTAGCTTAAGTTTGGAGACTTGGTGGCAGAGAATAAATGGGAAAATTGGTGCAGTGTTCTTTTGCAGTGGAAGGGTTTGGAATAGCAATGAGGGGAGGTTGAACTGGAGGTGACAGTTGGCGGATGAGCCCGGTCCTAAAGGTGTGACGTCCTGTTTAGGAAATGTCACAGCCACCCGAGAGGGTGAGCAAATGGGAGAGAGGGGGGGTGAAATTCCTTCCAACACACAGCGGGATGGAGGTTGGAGAACGTGTAGTGTCTGTTCTGGTTTGGGCGATAGCACTGCAGCACTGTGTGCCCTGCATGCCCTGCCTAGCCTATAGCAATCCGTTACAGAGAGAGAGAGAGAGAAGAAGAAACTGGGTTACTACCCTAAGTGCTGTGGGTTCAGCCGGTGACACACATCTACTCAGCCAACCATTGCTGCCCAATATCCCCTCCCGCCCATCCTCACCTTCCCCCCCCCCACCCACCCACATCTGTGTTAATACACTTCTCACAGCTGTGTGCCGTCAATCCGCTTTTCACCCCCCGTTCAGCGCTCCCGACCTGCCTGCTGTTCATTATTCTGATGCTTCGTCATCCCTCTGGTCGCCACATTCCATCCATCCTCCCGCCCCAATCAGCCAACCTTGGACTTCAAAGTGTGACGTGTCCTCAAACTTACCTCCCATCAATTAAGAATGGCAGTGACCCCCCTCCCTCCTGCCCCCTCAGTTAAATTGAAAAGTGGTTCACCAAAAAAGAACCAAAAAGATATTTAAAAAAGAGACAAAAAAAAAAAGAAGACATTAAAAAGTCCCAATAATTATAGTATCCTTAGTCATGGTGACAAAAGAGTCTTGGAAGGTGTCGGACGCAGAGGGCGAATTGTGCATAAGGGAATGTCTCTCCACACCAGTGCAGGTCTGAGTTAACAAGTCCGTCATTAGATAGCGGCAGGGCTGCAACCATGAAGCCTAATGAGCCAAAGAGCTCTGCTGCTGCAGCATGTCCGGCCAGTGCCAGGAACACAAGAGAGAGAGAGAGAGAGAGAGAGAGAGAGAGAGAGTGCAAGACGAGAGGGAGGGAGGGAGAAAGAACAAGATGAGAGAGATAGAGTGGAGAGTGCAAAAAAAAGGGCTAAAATCCATGTGGACCATAGCAACTCCCCAGCCTCCCTTTTCCCTGGTCCACCTCCTCCTGCATCTTCTTCCTCTCCATACTTTTTCTTTTTTATAAAGCCTTTATTTCTTCCCTTCCTTTAAGACAAGAAGAACAAGAGAGGAGAAAAAAAAGCCCAAAGGTTGTCTCTGGTTAAGTTCTGTCCCAGTGCTGCTGCTGCTGCTGCTGCTGCTGCTGCAGAACAGTGCATTCCACTCCCCCGCGACTCACAGGCAAACCATGCGGTTAATAACTGATCGCATCCGAAGAAGAGAGAGGGAAGAGGCAGGACAGGAGACGTCAAGGCCCGTCAGGGGGTAAACTCCGTCCGAAAGCGAAGGAAGAGCATATATTACCTGTCAGATCAGTTTCTTATCTGAGCTGCTCCTCCTCTCCTCTCCTCCTCTTCCCGTAGTGAAGAGAGCCATAATGACCTAGAGAGCGCTCCAGCTGCTGCAGCCATCGTGTGTGCCGGGTGCACGCCTGACTCGCTGAATCAGCTTCTATGATGGGGGGGGGAGGAGGGGTGGCGGCGGGCGGGTTGAGCGCCAGAGTCAGGGAGGGGGAAAGGAGAGAAAGCAGACACACACACACACACACACACACACACATTCCCATACAAACACAAGTCATACCTTTAGAAGAGGAAGACGTAGAGCTGACATGAAGAGCTGCTATTTGAAAAAAAGGGGGAGGCAGAGAGAGAAGAGGGGGGAAAAGGAGGGGTGAAAAAAAATCTGCAGCACTCTCCTCTCCATCATGTGCATTCTGAGGGAGAGAGCTGGGAGGATGCCCTGGTCGGTGGAGGAGGCAGAAAGTGTACCAACCGTCCTCCCACCCTGCCTTTTTCTTATTCCATCGACACACACATAGCCCCAGAGCTTTATTCTGCTCCTAAAATGCGCTTTTATTATTCAGTGGAACTTTATACAGCATCTAAGAAGAGGGAGTTTACTGAATGGGTTGAGAGCAGAATTGTGATGGAGGTATTTAAAAAAAAAAAAAAAAGAAGAAGGAAAAAAAAGAGGTGGCTGTGCCTCTGCGGTAGAAGACAGCTGTACTTTTAATAGTCCCTCGCGATCCATGCAAATTTGATTACCATTGTCAGGGACTAGAGACAGAGGATATTGCAATATCTTTTTGATATTTTTGGACATTTTTTTTGTGAATCTTCAATATGCAGTTTATGCATTCTTAATCTCCAGGGTCACCCTTTTTACTCGGGAAAGATCAAGTGGAGATGCTGCTGCAGTTTGCGGAGGGCACAGGAAGAACACAGTGGCAGCAAATTAGGGACACGAGGTCAACCGGCCGACGGCTTGCTTCCTACCTCCACAGTGCGCAGGGCTAAGCTGAACAGTTAGCACTTTGTGGGAAGCCAAGCATTTGAAGCATGCCTCGGCCCCTGTTGCCGGGGCTGCTCCTGTGTCTTGTCTCACCACCTCCCTGACCATATTTAGTCAAGCAGTGCAAAAAATAGTTCCCTGCTCCGCTCCACTCCACTCTGCTCCTCTCCTTGCCTCACCTCCCCTCCCCTCTCTCTTCCATATCCCCCCCTCAGCAACTGTTGGCTAGAGGCTCCGGGAAGCCTCCCCTACGGCTCCCTGCCTATCGATTCCACCGGCCTGGAAGGAGAGAGGAGCGTTAGGCCAGCTAGCCCCTGCTACCATTTGCTGCGCTATTTTTAGTAGCTCCAAATAAAGTGGTCTCTCATGCTTCCACTTGTATATTCTTGATTCGTTCCCCCCCCACCTCCCCTGCTTTACATCCTTCACCACCAACTCCACCAACTCCTCTGATACCACCCCCTCACTCTCTGTGTCCTTTTGACCCCCCCCACCTCCTAGTCTCTATCATTCTTCTTTTTAAATAGAGCTGGAACACGCTGCTTATGGTAGAGCCTCCGTCTGCTCACCTCTATACTTAGATATCCCAGAAATGGAGGAGAGGGAAAGGGTGAACGTGTAGCGCAGAGAAGCGTGGCAGGAAATATTATTGTGTTTTCCCATTTATTTATCTATTTATTCATCCTGCTTTTGGCAATGCAGGGAGACGAGCGGCAACCTCACCTCTGAGGCACTGAAAAGTTGGGTTTGCTTTCTCTCCTTTTTGAGCTCTCATTAATTTTCAAGTGTCTTTTTCAAGCTTTCCCGAGGCGCGGCCACTGAAGAATCTGTTTAATTAGTTGGTCTCATCACGGGGCTCATCTATACTGTACGGAAGCAATGTCCTCTGTGCCCTCCTATCTTTTCCACTCTCTCGCCTTCTCTCCTCTTATACCTCAATGACAGCACACAAGTCCTCTTACCTACCCCACCTGCATTATAACTGCACAATGCCCCACGAGGAGGTTTTTCTTCACACCAATATGCTCTTTAAGGTAATCATGTGGAAACCAGCCTTTGGCATGTAATGAATGAGCTTGTGAAAACTCACAAATACCCTCAATACACCGTGAACATTTGTCAAAGTGTTGTTTTTCACGAGCCAGAAAAAAAAAAAAAATGTCACGCATTTCACCGTCCTTTGATTTGATAAGCCTTTTAACGAGCTCCCAGACATTCTGCCCTCGCTCGCCGTTATATCTTGGGCCTTTTTCCATGGCAGAGATAATTCTGCATAAATTTAAGTGTCCAATTTAATTAATGCATTGTCACTGCAATTTATAGCTTTTCGATTACATTATCTTTACGGCTGTTACAAGAATTGACCATTTGCGAGACAAAAATGGATTCCGAGCTAATGTGTCTGCTCAAAACTTGACCTCACATGGCCAATCAAAATGCAGAATTGCAGCTATATAAATGGCAACTGTGAACGTCCACCTGTTATTGCCCTGCAGTCTCTCTACGTTTACACACACCACTTAAAATGGGATGCTCCAGCCAGCCATAATTCTCACATCGTGGACATTTTCACACACTGTGTATAAACACACACACACAGTACACACTTACTGTACATGTTAGGGGTAGGAATCACCAGAGGCCCCATGATACTATATTATCACGATACGATCTCATTGCAATTTTGAATATTTTGCAGTATGTTTTGTATTGCAATAAGATATATTGCGATTTATTACCTTTTTTCAACTGCAAAATATGCAGTTTGTCGACATCTGTTTTGTCTAATAAGATACAGTTTTCACTCTTATAGTTTTCATTCACATATGTTGAGGTCAGAGGTCAAGGAACCCCTTTGAAAATGACCATACCAGTTTTTTCCTCGCCAAAATTTCGGGTAACTTTTGTAGCGTTATCTAGCGTTCTTCCCGACAAGCTAACTAGGGATGCACGATACCGGATCGGATGTCGGGCCGATACTGACTCAAAGAGCTGGATCAGATATCGGTGACAATGGGACCAATCTATTAAATTCAGTGCTCTGTTTATATACTATACACATTATATATTGGAATTTTAATTCCCTTTTAAGTTAATTTTTAAGATTTTTTACCCAGTTTCTGGTGTACAATTTATTATTTTAAAAATAGATAACAATTCACAAAATTTATATCTATGTATTTATTTGTTACATTTTGTTCTACAAAATTAGGAAAGCAATGTTTAAGTCAAGATTGTTAAGGGGTTAATAATTTTATATAATAAAAGCTTGATACTTGACATCCATGTATCGATACAATATTGCCAAGCAAAATATCGCGATACTATGCTGTATTGATTTTTTTTATCCCATCCCCTAGTACATGTGCATTTGGACTTGATAAATTCCGTACTCAGTTGGTTTAGGTTTATAACCATCTCCACCGACAATGCCCTGTGTGTTTTGTGTATCCCCCAGTGGGTATCCACCCTGCCGGTTCCAGCCACCCAACCCACCAGTTTAATCTCAATTACATCCCGACATCCCATCTGCCCCTGAAACTCAGCAGCACGGCTTACATCTTCCCAGCATGATGAATAGCGCCGGGCTGAATGTTTAGCTGAGCAGTTAATCGATCAATAAGAAAAGGGTCGACTAATGGATGTGCTTTCTTTCAGTGGATGAAGGGGCGGGACGTGTTGTATTCCCTACGAGTAGTGCTTAAGACATATCTCCATTCAAATTAGATAGTAATTATTATAATAAAAACAGATTGGTGCGAGATCAACAAATTGCCTGTTTTAATGATGTTTTATATTGTTCAGTAGATGCATTGTGGGTGAAAAAAATGCAACATTAATTATAGCTGATTAAATGTTTCTTGTAGATTTGAAGCTAATCGTTTCCTGCCGTTATATTTATTGATCTAAATTAAGTACAAATATTATTTTTAAATAATTGCAGAGTATTCACTCTATGAAATAGTTTTTAAATCACCCATGGTATTTTTAGACATTTTATAAAATGTTGGATAATAAGTAGAGATCAGTGTGTGACAAGTGATGTTAGGTTAAACACAACTCTATCT